>NC_134579.1:130493781-130763781 GCF_037038515.1 Microtus pennsylvanicus | reverse complement strand
TACGTGGGAAAGCCATGTTGTGTCTTCAGGGCAGGTAACCTGGGGTGACAGAGGACTCCCGGCAGAGGCCACTTGCCCTTCCCTTTTCCCCTTGAGCATCCCAAGCATGGCCCCTTCTGCCCCTGGCAAGGCCACCAAAACCAGAAATGCTACTACTTGGGAAAGTTTTCTTAATCTGTATTGTTTCCCCCCCCTTCTTTTCCTTTGGGTTTGTATTCCTGGAGATCTAGTTCACCAAGATGGCCTGGAAAATGCCAGAAGGGACTTCCGTACAGCTACCTCATTTATGCAAAATCATGCAGAAGCCGTCATTTCCCCCTGTGTTTCTGCTTTCTTCACTCAGACTCTGTTCCTGATTTGTTCCCAAGTGTTTACTCCACATCTTCACAAGGAATTGTGACTCCACCTCCCTTGACGTAAAGACTGGCTAAGTGAATACAAGGAAGAAGTGTGCTTTGCACAGCTGGTGGGGTTGTGTTGTCAGAGTTGTTTGTTTGTTTGTTTATCGTGGCTTCCTAAGCTTTTCCACTTCTTTAAGAAATGAAAGAAACCCTACCCACTGGGTATAGACAAATCTAGCTTGGGACATGCCTTATTTATCCCTTGCTTTTAAGTGACCAGAACTATTTACAAGGTATTATTTAATAAATGCACATTTTGAAGACAAACGGCAGCAACATTACAGAAACCAATAGCAGGCACCCTGAGAACACTGCTTATTAAGTCCGACTCCGGACTGACTTCCAAAAGTTGGCATGTAGTAGTTTTCAGTGAGGCGCCAGCATCTTTGAGAAACACCAAACAAAAAGCACCATTTTCCCATCTTTTGCAAAGAAACATTTTTAATTAATTTATTTATTTTAAAATTTTTTAACCCTTCTTCTGATGCCAAGGTCCATTTGAAAAAAAAAAAAACAAAAGCCAGCAGGCCACTTTTCTGGTTTGGGTCGACACAGAAGATTCTCATCTGGTCCTGATCGTTTAGTTATTATGTCCCTGCGAGCACACTGGCTGAGTGTGGAGGGTGCCGTGTGTGCCAAACCCAAGCCGGCTCCCTACGGGACCGATGGTGTCCTAGAGTCTGAAGTTCAACAACTCCTCTTGCACATGGTACAGACTCGCACCCCCACCTACTTTGTGAAATCATATTATTCTAATAAGGATGCAAATGAGAGGGGAGCTGGTGGGGAATGGCACCAGCTGAGTGGCTTGTCAGAAAGGCTTTCCTGGGGAGGGGTGGCTGAGCCCAGCTCCCTCGTCGGTGGCAGCGTTTGCTGGGGGACTTGCATTGGGTGGCGCATAGCCAAGTCTGAAGGAGACACATCTTCATTGATGTCCCCATTGTTGCGTGTTCTTATTCACGGTATTTAAACAACTCATGCAGGTTTTGACAGCTCTCGCCTTTTGGAATTCATGCGAGTCTTTTATTTTGGTGATTTGTCTGAAGACCCACGGTCCTGGGGGCAGAGAAGGACGGCAGGCTTGTGTGTGGCATACCTGGAGTGCCCCCGCCCCAATCCTGGTGCAAGTCAGTGTGGGGCTGGAGTATTTGTCACAGGGGGACGGGAGAAAGAGCTGGGGCTCTGGGTTAGTCTGCTGGGCTCCTAAGCTACTCTTTAGAGAAGGGGACAGAGAGAGAACAAGAATAGAAAGAGATTCGCCTGGGGACCTGTGCACAGATAACTCTCATTATGTCTCAAAATGATTCCCAGCCCTTTGTGGCCTTGGGCTTTTATTTTCCTTGTAATGGGTTAGGAGTCCCATGCTATGTCCCCGTCACCGAGAGGTGGTTGTTATGGGCCACCTGAGGTCTGATTATTAAAATCCTTACAGAGAGCTTTACCTGGGTCCTCCCCTGCCCAGACAGAGACAAACAATAGGACTGAGAGATCACTGGCGCTCATCTGCCGCCTGTCTTCGATGGCACCTTTTCAAAGTGGACCCAACTGATTCGGGGTCCTCTGTGAATACCGGATCTGTCAGACACGTAGCAATGTAGGCTCAAAAAATAAAGCTAAGCATGACCCAGAATAAAATAGCAGCTTTCTGTGGCGTGTGAGACCTGTGAGGGCTGCAGAGAATACCTGAAAAGTGCAGGGGACAGTGTCGGTGTGGAGCTCACCTTGCGAGGGAGTCTGGTCCCAGGGGAAGGCGAGGACCCCAGCCTTCTCTGGGCCTTTGCAACACAGGAAGATTCGTGCATTTTCTTAATAAGATGTTAATTTTCGGTTGCATGCCATTAGATTGCAACACATTTTTTAAGGAAAGATGTTATCTTTGTGAAGTTGACTTATTTGCAAACTTAACATAAGCTTTCAAACCCACAGAAAATATGGCAGTGTGTTTATATTTAAAATAGATTAAAAAAAATCCAGCGAGTTACTGTGAATTCACTTACCACCCAATAATATAGGGATAAAAATAATTTATCCTCCTATTTTAATTAAAAGCAAATCATTTTTATAAAGCAATAGGAGCTGAGTCTAGTGGTTAGATCAGGAAGTGGGAGGAGAGACTCTTAGCTTGCTTCTTGGCTTGGGTAGAGATGGCCTGCAAGTTTGGGGACAGACTCTTAACCCTGCCTCATTGCTCTTTGCAAACCCAGCATACAGTGTGCTTCTACCCAGATCACACAATGAAAGGTTGCTAAACAAAGGTACTTTATGCGACTAAATTCTGGCCTCGGTCTGACAGGTTGGTGGTATATCCCTAGGACAGAGAGATTGGGGTAGCAATAACCCCCACGTAAGTACAAATAATTGAGAGACGGAACAGGAACATGTGTCTTGGGTATTTTCCATTGCCAGTGGAACCTATCCAAAGCACGTGGCCAGAAACATGCTTGGACCAACTCTGATCTCCGTGACTGATTCATGTCCCAAGTTCAAGGTAGGAAATGAAATCAAAAGTTGGTGGTCTGGATAGAGAAATCAGTCACAAGAGATAAAACTGGAGGTTTCTCGCCAGCCCACAAGTTCCTGAATAATCACTCTGAGGCTTAATATTAATTGCAAACAGTTTGGCATATTAGCTCAAGCTTACTATAACTAGCACATACATTTAAATGAACCCATTTCTATTTTTCTGTATTTTAACCATGAGCCTTACGGCTTGTTACCTCCTATCCTGCTTCTCTGGTGGCTGCTGGCATCTTCCCTGACCCTGCCTTCTTTCTCCCTACATACAGTTTGACTTTCTTGTCTAGCTATGTTCTGCCCTGCCATAGCCGAAAGCAGCTTTTTTACTAACCAGTGGTAATAAAACCTATTTACAGCATACAGAGGGGCACCCCACATCAAAGAGATCCTCAACCCACAGCCTCAGACTCCATATTCACTCATGGAGTGTGTGGCAAGCCTGCTCAGTGTGGACTCAACAGCCAGAAAGACTCTTAGAAAGGGAGCCTATGATTGGACCCTGAGCAGTGCTGAATCTCTGGATAAGTTTTGGACAAATTTTTGGGGGTAGAGACAAAGTGCAAAGAACTGTCTCCATCTTCCAGGGAGTCCAGGTCCATGGGTGCATCAAAGCAAGGGGCAGCCCTGGGTGTTGAATGACAGCTAGGTGCAGCAGCTCGTAGGTAAGTTTTGATGCAGCCAGTCAGTGGGGAGTTCAAAGCAGATCTGACCTATGAGCTACATCCATCACTCTTGTACCTGGTGGTTTTGTGTGTCGCTTCACACAAGCTAAAGTCCTCAGAGGAAGGAGCCTCAGCTGAGGAAATGCCTCCTTGAGACCCAGCTACGAGGCATTGTATCATTTAGTGATTGATGTGGGCACCAGCATGGTGGGTGGGGCCACCCCTGGGCTGCTGGTCCTGGCTTCTATGAGAAGGTAGGTTGAGCAAGCCCTGGGAAGCAAACCAGTAAGCAGCACCCCTCTATGGCCTCTACATCAGCTCCTGCTTCTGGGACCCTGCCTTATTTGAGTTCCTGTCCTGACTTCTTTCAGTGGTGAACCGCAATGTGGATGTGTGAAACAGACAAACCCTTTCCTCCCCAACTTGCTTTTTGGTCATGGTGTTCCATTGCAGTGCTAGAAACCCAACTAAGACAACTCTGTAGTCATCAGGTTGAAGTGGTCACTGTGGGCCGAGGCACAGAATGTGGCATCTGAAAACTGAGTTTGAACCACGTGTGCATAGTCTCTCAGCCTGAGTAGTTTGTCAAGAGTTTTCTCTAGACGTAGGACGTCCTGATGTTAAAACAAGAAATGTGAGAATTTGCGTCCTACACTGTAAAGCACAGCCCATGAGTGTAGCTGATTGTTCTGCTCTTTGACTTGTCACTTGGGAGAAGCCTTTTGTTTTTTTTTTTGTTTTGTTTTATTTTGCTTTTTTCCTCAAGACAGGGTCTCTCCATGTAGCTCAGGCTGGCCTTGAATTCACGATCTTTTTTCTCAGTCTCTGGTGGCTGGCTAAGAGGAAGACTTTGTGTGCCCCCCCCCCCAATGCACCAAAAGCAGGTGGATTGGAGTTTTCTTCCAGAGCTCTGAAAGACATCCCACTCCCCCCCCCCCCGCAACAACAGACCCTCATCCGCTACTGAAGAGGCATGACACTTGCTGCTCTTGATCCCTACTTCAGGAATTAATTAGAAATTACTAGCGGGGGCTGGAGAGGTAGCTCGCTGGCTAAGAGCCCTTACTCTTCTTGCAAAGGACCCAGATTTGATTCCCAGAACCCATGCATTTCACAAGCATCTGTAACTCTAGTTCCAGGGGATCTGGTGCCCTCTTCTGACTTCTACGGGCAC
This sequence comes from Microtus pennsylvanicus, assembly GCF_037038515.1. Lineage (NCBI taxonomy): Eukaryota > Metazoa > Chordata > Mammalia > Rodentia > Cricetidae > Microtus > Microtus pennsylvanicus. The sequence goes on along the minus strand of NC_134579.1, from coordinate 130,759,027 downwards.
CACACTCGCCTAGTGTATATACAGACAGCATGCAAAACACTCATGCTCATCATGAAAATTAAGTAAATGTTTTTGAGAAGGAGTTGCTAGTGTTTTAGTGTTAGTTCTGACAGTAATTATGAAAGCACCAAGGGCCCACAGTTTGAGTTTAGCCCAACCTGCATTATCAGAAGGTTCATTCAAACTCAGGAGTTTGAATAAGTAGTCTAAATGCCCTGTCCCTCAGTTTATTCCTTGGTAAAATGGATATCGTGCTGTCTGCCTAAAACCACTGTGAAAACACTTGAAGAGAGATGTTTACAAATTATTATTATTAGTCATGCCCTAAATAATTCAGGCATGTAGGACATCAGTGTGGATTAGAGTCCTCAGGAAATTTCATGGCAAAAGGAAAGAAATCCCTGGTCATGGATTTTCTAATTCCCGTTTTGGTCAAACAGAGCTGGAGTGTGTGTGTGTGTGTGTGTGTGTGTGTGTGTGTGTGTGTGTGTGGAGGGGGAAGGTCTTAAGTCTAACGAAGTGGAGAAGCGCCCTTTTAAAACTGTGTATAAAACTCCTCCCAAAGGCTCATCTGGTGGAGACTTATCCCCAGCTGGTATGTCCAGGTGGTTGCACTGTGATTCTCTGACTTCACCCCTGGCTTAGTCCACACTGCGGCTGTGAGGAGAGGAAAGGTCACTTAGGAAAGCCCTTCTTCCCCTTTCTCTCTCTGCTTCCTGATCACGATGTGAGGAGCATCTCTGTTCCTCCACGCTGTCTCTTTTCACCATGATGCTGTCTCACCGCAGCTCAAAAGCAAAGGAGCAAAGGATGATGTGACTGTGACCTTTGAACCATGAGCAACACAAACCTTCCCAGCTTTGAGACAGGCCCATGTATTAATGCTCAGCTTTCCACGACTGTGACAAAAGCCTAAGGTGAGCAACTTATAAGGAGAGAATTTATTTTGGTTCTTAGTGTTAGAGGTTCTAGACCATAATCAAATGACCCCATTGTCCTGCTCAGATGACCCCACTGTCCTGCTCAGATGACCCCACTGTCCTGCTCAGATGACCCCACTGTCCTGCTCAGATGACCCCACTGTCCTGCTCAGATGACCCCATTGTCCTGCTCAGATGACCCCATTTTTTTATTTCATAATTATTTTATTTTTTTAAATTTATTTATTAAAGATTTCTGCCTCCTCCCTGCCACCGCCTCCCATTTCCCTCCCCCTCCCCCAATCAAGTCCCCCTCCCTCATCAGCTCGAAGAGCAATCAGAGTTCCCTGTCCTGTGGGAAGTCCAAGGACCACCCACCTCCACAAGGGTCATACCTAAATATAATAAAAGCTATTTACAGCAAGCCGACAGCTAACATTAAATTAAAAGGAGAAAAACTCAAAGCCATCCCACTAAAATCAGGAAAACGACAAGGATGTCCACTCTCTCCATACCTCTTCAATATAGTGCTTGAAGTTCTAGCAATAGCAATAAGACAACATAAGGGGATCAAGGGGATTCATATTGGAAAGGAAGAAGTTAAGTTTTCGTTATTTGCAGAAGATATGATAGTATACATAAGCGACCCCAAAAACTCTACCAAAGAACTCCTACAGCTGATAAACACCTTTAGTAATGTGGCAGGATACAAGATCAACTCCAAAAAATCAGTTGCCTTCCTATACACTAAGGATAAGAAAACAGAGAGGGAAATCAGAGAAGCATCACCTTTCATGATAGCCACAAATAGCATAAATTATCTTGTGGTAACTCTGATCAGATGACCCCATTGTCCTGCTCAGATGACCCCATTGTTCTGATCAGATAAATCCATTGCTTTGAGGTCTGCATTCCATGGGTTCTAAACTGCTCGATTCTGTGCCAGCCACAGGAAAATAAAAGAAAAAATAGGAAGAGACTTAGTTGCCATCTCTGTTTAGCACATGTCTCTTAAGGACTTGCTGTCCTCCTCTGGGCCCATCTCCTGAAGGCCCCACCATTCTCCAATAGTGTCATGTGGGGACTGATCCTTTAAATCAAAGACTTTGGCGGACACTGAAGATGCAAACTGTATGCCAGTTGCTATGGCTTGCCTGTAATCCCAATACTTGGGTGGTTGGAGGCAGGGGATTAAGAGCTCCAGGTCCTCCTTACCTACATAGTAAGACTGAGGCCAACCTGGGCCTTATGAGACCCTTTCTCCAAACAACAAAAGTGAAGCAACAGCAAAAAACAGATTCTGACCTTTTATTCTGTTATCCCTCACAATCCTCACACTTAAGAACTAAAGAATTCCCCCTAATTTATTGCAAAATGCAGTGTTCTCCCTTCAAATAAGCTAGCATCCTTCAGTCATCCCCTGGGTTTTCTGTGGAGTGAGAGAGCAGGAAGGATACAGGAAACTTTACTCTGTGTTGGTAATAGTCACTGAATGGGCCATTGGTGACCAATGGCCTTTGTAGACTCAGAAGCATGAGCCTTTAGAAAGGTGGTGGTGCACACCTTTAATCCCAGTGCTTGCAAGGCAGAAGCAGGAGGATGTCTGTGCGTTCGAGGCTAGTCTGGTCTACAGAGTAAGTTCCAGCTAGGGCTGTTACATAGAGAAATCCCACCTAGGAAAACAAAAACAAACAAACAAGCAAATAAATAAATAAATAAATAGAGAAACAGATAAATAAACCCTTAAATGAAACAAGAGAGTTTGGTGCCACCAGGTATTTCTCCAGCGGTGTCATATGACCTAGTGCAATTAATTTCCCAACTAATCATGTAGGCTAAAAGGCCATTATGAATCCCATGCAACAGGGTGATGAACTGAGGCAGAGAGAAGCTAACTATCCTGTTACTGGATTCTGAGCCCATATCCCAGCCCTACTGGAAATAGATGGCAGAAATGGCTTCAAGTGCTGGCAGTCTGATTCCAGCAGCCGAGCTCCTGACTGTCAGGGGATAATGTCTCTTCAGAGATTCAGCATGACACAAGCGTACTCCTTTCTGTGCCAAAGGGCTGGGACACTCTTGTACCAAGCGCTTGCACCCCAGTGCTCTGTTCTGGCTGAACACCAGGTGTAAATGCTCGTGTCTGGCTCTAAAGCTAAATCTCTGCTTTAGAGGCCACGGTTGCAGATGGCTCCCCGAAGCTCTGGCTGTCTTTTTACCCATTCCATTCTCCGAGTGTTTCAAAGAAACGGACAAGGCAGCCCAAATTTCCCGCTCCTCTGTGATCGCTCGTCCTTTATCCAGGCTCACGACCATTTCGCCAGGTTGTTGACTTCCAAACCTTGGTGACAGGCATTGTGTGAGGAAATTTCGCATAGGGTTCATATAGAAAGAGAAAGGGAATTTGGATACACCCAAGATGCCTTCCCTTCTGTTTGAGCTGCGGGCTCATGTCTTGAAAGCGTGGTCCCCGATGGATGGGTGGAGCCCCTGTGAGAGACTGGATTCTGAGGACTCTGACCTCATCATCAGAGTCATCTGCTGATAGATTTACAGAGCACTGGCAGATCGGGAGGGTGTCAGAATTTTAGGGGGTAGAGGGTCTCTGAAGCATGTATGTCTTTGTGCTACATACACAAAGGGGCTATTTTATCTTTCCTTTTCCTTTTTTCCATTCTCATTCATTCTCTCCCTTTCTGGCTACCATGAAGTAAGCATCTCTACCAAGTTCCTGCTCCATGAAGTTCCACCTCTCCATGATTGAGATACAGCCCAGCCAGCCAGCCTCCGACCGAAGACGGAGACTGTGAGCCAGACACAAATCTTTCTTTCCTTAGGTAGATTTTCCAGGGTGATTAGTCACAGCAATGGAAAGCTGACCGGCACAGCTAGAATCAACTTTGGGGTTCGATATGCTAGGCTGGCAGAAACCCTAGTCAGAGGGTTTCTCTCTGGCGGGGGTGGGGGAGTGGGGGTGGGTGCATTTTCAATGTAAGGACATCTCATGTATTCTGGTCCTCTTCCTACTTATATGCGCCAGGGCTCTCTTTTTCTCCCTCTTTACATTGCCGCATAATTCCCAGGCTTTATGTTGTATTTAGTTCACAACTTGTAATCTACGAGTTAAGGCAATCTCCCCCTCATCCCTCGAAAAAAGAGACTTTCCGAAAGACGACCTGAATTGGAATGTGGAGTGACTTCAAAGGTTACGGTCCCGAAGTCGTTTCCATCCTCACAAAGCATTTGTTCTTTTAAGGGAACCAATATGTTTGTGTAACTGACGCAAAACAAGCTTGACTCTGAAAAGATTTAGCTTAATATCTGCCTATGCATTCCAGGGCCCGGCCGTCTGTGGGCTGCGCATTAACGGCCCTGGCGGTGGTACAGCTCGTCACGTATGATATCGGGCACACAAATGTGACGTGATGCCCGTGGACTCTTGAGGGTAATTCGATGTGCCAGGCAGTTCGATGGGCAGAGAAGCTTTAAACATAGTTGTCACAAGTGAGAAAGAGCGCGGGGTCGAAGGCAGACTGGAGCGGCAAGCAGCTTTGGAACCTGTCTCCAAGCCCTAATGAAAGTGTTAATTAGTGCATTGCAGAATTTACGGAGGGAACAGCGGCTCTGCCAGTCCCCCCCAGTGACACACTCCTCGTTAACCCTTTCTTTCTCTCGCCCTTCTTTCTCCAGCCATCTTTCCTGTCTAGCCTAAGCCATGAGGAGGGTGGCCTGGGGGAATTGAGGGAAGGTTATTTTGGGGTGTGTTTGGGAGGGCTTCAATGGTAAGAGAAGGCCTGTGGGGCGCATTGCTGTCTGAAGTTTATAGGAATAAATACACATTTAATCTGTGTAATCATTAATCTTTCTTTATGCAGAAATGATTAGTAAATTGGGTTTTTAAACAACTGCTAAGTGTACACATTGGCATCATAGATTAACTTATTTCTGAAACACTTGATTTTTATCACTCTGCCTAATAATTTATCACCTGATTTATTGGGTGATATGATAAATCATGCGCTATTTATTGTTTATCCTATAAGGAGGGTAGTGATTCGTTAAGTGGTTGATGAAACCCAGCCTGTGCTGGGGGAAGTCTACCTTGCTGGCTCTGGTACTTGGCAGGCTAAATATTCTACCAGGAGTGGGGTTTTCCCCAGTGGACTGTTGACTATGCTTAAACAGCTTTAATAACACAGCCAGTCTTCGACCCTACCCAGATTCGTCCTGATAAGTGTGCTCTCTGTTGCTAGGACATGAAGGGTGATGGTAGTGAGTCATCCCTTCAGATTCTCTTCCGGAACAGTTTCCAGCACTCCCGGAGCCCAGGAGGTATCTGGGTGTGCCAAGCTCAGGCAGCAGCACAGCTGAAGGCAGAGAGAGAGAGCCCAAAGCAGAGATCTCTGACCACACATAGCAGCTTCCTAGGGTTGTCAAGAGCATAGCATGAGGAGTTCCTTGATGGATCAGTACTTAGACAGCTGGCTGATCCCTGGTGGGTGGAGACTTGGTATTCCAGGGCTCTTTCAGACCTGGCAACTTGTCTTCCATTCTCCTTAGGTCTCTCTGCCTAGCTCCCTGACTGACTTGTTTCGGAAATATAACCCAATTCTCCATTGCACTTTATTCTTGGTACAGGTAGCACCGACAACTGGCTGGGGACCCCCTGATGCACTGAACTCTGGGGGCCTGTCAGTCAGTCACCTCTAAACACTCTGCTCTCCATCTTAGGAGGCTAGCTGCAGTATGCGGTGATGGTGGGGGGAAGGGCACAGCTGGTGCGAATGCCCATGTCTATAATCCCACTGAAGGATGAGGCAGGAGAATTCTGAGTTTGAGACCAGCCTTGGCTATATAATGAAACCCTTTCTTAAGGAAAACAAAAAGGAGTAAACAAACAAAAGACATAGAAGTAAGCCTGGGTCTCCAGAGGCCATCCTCCTCCCAAAAGGACACAGGGAAAATGCCCCTGAAATGATGCATGCGAAATATACCCGTATGAAAAGGGGTGAAACCCACTCCTGTGCTGATCAGTTCTCGCCCTGTTAATTGTGTCAAATGTAGTTTTTTTCCCAGGCAAGAGCCCCCTAATTGGTTATCTGATACCAAGAATTTAGTATAATATGAGTAACACTAAACAAACTGAGGAAGTTGTATTTATATAGTTATGCATATACATTATATTATATTATATTATATTATATTATATTATATATATACACATGTACATGTAACAATAATGATGAAAGAAAATTGGGTTGTGAATAAGAAAGGATGCAAGGAAGAAAGGAAAAGGAAGGGGAAAATGCTACAATTTTTAATTAAAAAATTAAAATGAAATAAAATATAATAACATTTCAAGATGTGTAGGATGTGTGTTCCTGCACCCTGGTTCGAGCCCTACCTGAAGAAGTCTGCATCCTAATAATTGTTTGTCCCTTTCATTTTTATGCTTGAACCAATTTGACACAGATTTGCAATTTTTAGAAATTCTCATTAAGGTTGTAGCACTATGGCTAGGTCCATGTTTTCCCAACACAGAAGCTCCTTGTACTGAAAAAAAAAGCCATTTTCTTCTTCCTTTCCTCCGTGTATCCCTAGTGAGTGCATACTGTGGTTTCCTCGAGCCTTCACAGAGGTGCCTGGGACTGTCACTGTAGCCAGACTCATCCTACCTTGACCTGTATTATGTCCTACAGTCTCTGGTCAAAACTTTTACAATTGCTATTGTAGCACACACCTGTAATCCTTGTTACGGGGAGGCCACGGCAGGAGGATCCTAAGCTCACAGTCTGCCTGGAATACACGATGAGTTCCACGCTGCTCTGAGAGCTTAGGGGGCGACTCTCTCAAAATGAGAATAAAGGGCTCAGCAATGGGGCATTGATGTAGAATATGCAGGGTCCTGGCTTAGATTCCTAGGGGCACAAGAAGACATCGGCTTCATTGACTCTAAATGGAAGCTAGTAGCAGCTTATCTAGTTCATGAGCACGGAGATAAGTCCTCATGTACACACAAGATCTGTGTGTACCTATTAGGCATTGTGTGCGCACGCTCTGTGTTACCTGTGTATATCCACTGAAGGCATTGTGTGCGCACGCTCTGTGTTACCTGTGTGTACCCAGTCAAGGAGTTGTGTATGCATTCTGTGTATGACCTGTGTGTATCCAGCCAAGGAGTTGTGTAGGCATGCTGTGTATAACCTGTGTGTACCCACTGAAAGCATTGTGTGCGCATGCTGTGTGAGACCTGTGTGTACCCAACCAAGGAGTTGTGTATGCTTGCTGTGTACATGTTCAATCTAGCCAAGCTCTCTCTCCCTCCTTAACTGTAGACTCAGTTCAATGCTAGCTCCAGGGCCCAGTCTCAGACAGATCTTGATTGCAGGCATCAAATACCGGGGACCATATTACAATATGATGATGTCACTTCTGAGAAAGGACAGGCAGAAAGCGGCATTTCCGTTTTGAAACATGGTTTTGCTTCGGGTTGTTTCAAGAAGACCCCGGAAGCTCTCACAAACTGCTCAGGTGGCCAAACAGGTGCAGAGTTTGGAGGGGCAGCCTCTACGACAGCTTCTTGATTACTCTTGTCCACCACGAGTCTATGAGTTCTGGCACAGGTTCATTCCACATCCACATTCTCTTTGTGAAGTTTAATACTTCATAAAGTACCATTTGCCAATAATGTCACCCTGTAATTACATCCTCTGAACTCACTCTGCCTGTTCCTAGGATGTTTTCACTCAGTAGCTCCAACCTTTTATAATGTTACCAATTGACACTGTAATTAGTCTAGTTTACTGCCACACTGATTATGAGTGGCCTCCTTGTCAATCAGCTTCTGTTTGTTTCTGTTTGAGGAGCCATTATTCCCTTACCTCTAAACCTTGGCTAATTTACAGGGCACATGGGTACAGGGATGCTTGGTGTGTGTGAGGAAGGGATGCTCTGTGCTTGGGTGACTTTGTGCACGTGACTGGCTAGCTCGGAAATGTTCACTCCACGTCCAACCTTGTATCTGAAGTGCATTAGCTGCGGCTGTCCAAGCGCAGAGGGTCACTTGCTCTAGTGTTTGTGACACGCTGGAGTTTGGGATTGGCGTCACCCCTGACCTCTTTCTGGAGAGCTGCCCAGCCTTTGCCTGTGCTCTCTGTAGCTCAGTTTCCCCCACCCAGTTCTCCTTCCTCCCTTACCTGCCCCTGGATTCTTCAAAGAGCTAACAGATGCGAAGAGCTTTTGAAATAAGCGTGCCATATAAATTCAAGGTGTTTGGGAATGGTTTTCTCATAAACCTGCCAACACTATCTTTTTGGAAGAGACAGAAGTCACAAATCCACTCTCGTTTTAATTTACCCTGGTATTTCCTCCAGCGGATGGCTAACGTGCTGCTTGTCATGTGTCCTCTGTGGCACCTATAGACCCGTGCCTCCTTAGTAAACCAAGGACTGTAGCATCCAGGGACTGGCTTCCTGTGATGCCTGCAAGGTCATGGGGTCAGGATAAGAAGCAGATCCTTCCCAACCCCCAGAGTTTTCGGTGCTTCACCGAAAGCAGATGGCGGTGCCCCTCTGGGCCCTTCAGAAGTACACAGAGAGACTTCAAAACCTGGATCCTTCTTCGTCTAAGCTTCCTCCAAGAAGCAGGCCAGAGACCCAGCAATGGGCTTCTGAGTGCCAACTGTACTCTCAGGGTATAGGACAGTTCATTCTTGCCTCTGCTGCTAGTTGCATATATGGGGGACACCTGGGATCTTTGCTCATGGGATCTAAACCTGGAGAGGGAGCAAGGAATTAGGGAGTTCAGTTATAGAGGGTGCAGTGCAGACTAAGAAGCATAATGACTAATCTCCGCTCACCTCCTCATCCCATCTCCTAGTCCAGCGCTTATGCGGCTCAGTTGGTCCAGTGGGCTGTACCATCACAAAACATCTAAAGCTGGAACACCTGTGGACCCTGATGGCTTCCTATGCTTCAGGTCCCTAGCTTTGCCCAAGTAGCTTCCATGACAAAAATCTCCATCCTCCTCCAGGTAGCCTTTGACACTGCCTGGTCCCCCACAGTGGTCATCAAGCATGGATTGGAGTAGCCTCCTAGGAAAAGCATCTGTAAGGTGGTGGTGGTGGTGGTGGTGGTGGTGATTCAGTCCATCCTTCCTACAACATACAGCAGCTGTGGGTTCAGAAGACACCCCCTGGATATGCAGCTGTGGGACTGGAGCATCCCACACCCATATATACATCCGTGGGATCAAAGCATTCTCCCAGGCAAACATCTGGGGGTATAGAGCATCCCTTCCAGGCATATAGCTGGGAGGCTAGAACCTGCTGACTTTGTGCACAGCAGAAGCATAACCCTATTCCCAGCATGCAGCTGTGACGTCCCTTATCTCTCTGGGAGCTGTGCAGAGCAAAGATTCTTTCCCTTCAAACACTCTGTTCTTTGCATCTTGTTTTCTCTTTAGTCTCTTTCCTCCTTACTAGGGATACCTAGGTTACAAGTTCCAAAGGTCAACCTTCTTCAGTCATGACGGCACTGACCAGTGATGGTTCACTTCACACTACCTGCTCTCGGATTCTGTGGCAGGTCTTGACCTCTCTCTCTTTGGCTCCTCTGAGGTCCTAACATGTATTTTCAGCACAAGGCCTACTGATATAACCCCATATATACTGTGAGCAAGCAGTGGTGTGAACACAGCAGGCAGTCCCAACTCCTAGGGCGGAAGGATACCTCACTGTTCTCTACTTGCTCCAGGAGCTGAAAGTAGAGGTAGTAGTAGAGATAGGGCTTGGACCAGACATGTTAAAGGTTCTTTGCCTGTGTCCTCAATGGCACTGTGCACTTCATAACATATCCCTGTTCCCTTTCTTCCCTACTCTTCCCATATCTCTTCCTTGTCTATCACTGCCTACTTGGAACTCCTCCCCCTAAGATCCCGACTCTTTCCTAATTGTATATGTACGAATGCTTCATCTACCTGTATGTCTGTGCACCCCTGTACCTGAGTAGGTCAGGAGAGGGTGTCATCAGATCCCCTGGAACTGAAGTTATAGGTGGTTGAGAATTACCATGTTGGCTGTGGGAATCAAACCTGTGTCCTCTGTAAAAAGCAACAAGTGCTCTTAACCACTGAGCCATCTCGTCAGTCCCCACACAGATCCCTGACTCTTCTCTTGACTCCTCTCCCCGCCCCTAACTCCTGGACACCACTATCTAGATGCTCGTTTTAGAAGCTGGCCATGTTGGCTATTCAGGTCTTTGTCACTAGAGCAGATTTAGACTCTCTGAGGACATGCCTGTCGTGTGTGCTGTATTACTGCCGCTTAAGTTCCATGCGGTGATTTAGCATTCCTGTTTAGTTGCAGAATTCCACGGAGGATAGCGCCAGATCCCAAATCTTTTGTCAGCGTAATTGAGCATGCCATCTTTGCAGGTTTGTGCTTCAAAAGATGCATCCTCTCCCCTCACTCATTTGTTCTATCTGAGCTGCTCTGAAACTTTTAACCTGCCCCATCCCTTGGAAGGAGTTTTGAGTTTTAGGCTGGTAATTTATGTTTATGCTGAGCGTGCAATTTCTTTTCTGCACCCAGAATGATTAATAGACTTCTCTCTGTAAATTAGTACGGGAGAGGACAGAAGGAAATTGCTAACCAAACCAAAGAATTTCTCTGTGTTCTTGTGACTCCTCCTACCTCTTTTTTATTCTCAGTCCTTAGATGCTCCAGTCCACCTGGACCTTGCGCCTTTGGCAGCAGAAAGACTTGAGAAATGAGAATCAACCACACCCAACTCTCCCAGCCATTCCATCTCCTGCACCCTGCAAGCTAAGGATGCCTTCCAAATATGTTAAATACTTGAAAGCGTCAAAAAGAAAAAAAGAATAGTATTTTATGAGATGTGAATATGATATACAATTCCAATTTCCTTGTCCCTAAATAAAGTTTTGTTGGGACACAGTCACACTCATTCATTGACGTATTGTCTAGCCAACTTTGAGCTGTGCTGAAAGAACAGAGTGGAGGTGATATGGACCTTATGGCCCAAGAAGCCTAAAATATTTACAATCAGACCGCTGAGGAGAGGGTTTGCAGACACCTGCTTTAGAGGAAGAGCTAGGCTGAACCCACAGCTGCATGTTGTAGGAAGGATGGACTGAATCATCACCACCACCTTTCAGCTGGGAAGCTACTCCAATGCTTGAGCTAGGCTTGCTTGCCACCTCTGGTGGTTGTGAGCTTTGGAACTGCCGTAGGCTGCACAGTGTAGCCCCCTCTACTGCACTGGCTCTCGCTCTAGGAAATTTGCTTGAATTTGAGATCTCCTTCAGCCTAGGTCAAGCCACAGATGGAGCTCAAGCGTTGTGGCAAGAACCAGTCACCAAGGTGTGTTCTCCCCAGGCAGAGCCATTTTTTTCTTTGCGTTAGTCACTTGGCTATTCTGCATCCCTGAGATTTGTGTCAAGTCATCTGAGAGAGAATTAGGGCCCACTCAGACATATATCAGGGCATGCTGAGGAGGGACTAATGACAAACACCTGGTAACCACTGGGACTAAATAAGGGCTTTAGAACTAATCATATACTTTAATCCCTGGATAAAGCCATACCTGTTGTTCCCAGCCCTTGGGTGTTTGTTTGGGTGCCTGTATTTTCACTTCTATCTGAGCTTCTGTGTCTAGTGTCTAGTTTTATGATAGAGGTCCTGCCTGACTCTCATAAACCTACTTAACTGTACTCACTTTCTGGGAATATCCATCCCTGGTTCCTAGACAGATGTGGGGAATGCCTAGACCTGGACCAGAAGCTAATTCCATTAAACCTAACAAGTCTAGTTGCTCTCCCAACCTCTGCTAAACTGTTTATGCCTTCTCTGAAATGGGCAGCCAACTCCATGGCCATAGTGAGAAAGAGTGGACATCTGAGCTGACAGGGCAACCATTGGTCTCTAGTTCCCACCCTCATAGTCTCCTTATCCAAGGTCGAGACATGGGCTGGTGGCCCAGCAGAGGAAACAGTGATGGAACCGAGATCATGAGGAACACGGGGGTGAGCCTGTCACCGCAGAGGCTCAGCATCTTCAGTACATCCCTGAGATGTTCTGAAGGCTGTGGTCCTCCTCAATGAGAGTCCTGACAAAACAAGACTTCCTTTGGGTTTTGTAAAAAATAACCAATAGAAAACAGGCAAAGGACAAGGAACAAACCCTGCTACTGTTCGATGGTGGTGTCTGTAAACCAGGATGCCTGGATTGAGAACATGCCTGCAGGAACAGGGTCAATTTGGTACCACCTGAGCATCCATCATTTCAGGTATGGATAGAATTCACATCTCAACATCCTGATGAAGCAGATGTGGCAGGTATTCCAAGTCATTTGTGGGGGAAATAGGAAGCTGAGATTAAGGGTCTTGTCTCCCATCTCTCTGCTGGTCTAACAGCAGGACATAAAGTTCCTGGTCTGGGCATTTAAAGCAGCATGTATTTCAGAAACAAGGTCTGGAAGAACGAAGAGCAGCACGGGACTCTGCCTGTCTGCCCTGGACATGTACGTCACCTAGTAATGCTAACCCTCTGCTCTTTCTGCTTTTCCTGCCTGCCCATATGCTGAAGGGGGTGGCTTGTTCCAGAGGGCTATACTCCGCAGCAGATTTGGTGACAGGATTCTTTGGGGGGTGCCCTGCATGTTACAAACAACTCTGGGGTTTCATGGGCAATTAAACGGGTCCAGAAAACAGTCTGTGGCTTCTGGGGGTTTAAAGGAATCAGTGCATATGGGCTCAATTTCCTGTGTGGCATGGATGTGTTTAAGCAGAAAGGAAGAAGGTGCTTGAGATTTAGAGCGTGTGAGTTCTGCAGACCCCAGATCATAGCTGTGGTCTCACATGGTCAGGACCCACGGTAGGTTTCTGACAGCCCTGAGGAGCCTCACCCAGCATGATGCCTCGACCTGGTTCCCTTAGCAATGTTCTGTTGACAAGCCAGATTGGAGGGTGCCTCTTCCTGGGACCCTCCTTTTGGCTCATTCGAATGAAGCTCTTTGGATGGCTCTTGGTGATGCTTCCTGACCATGTGGCAGGGACAAACCGGTCTTGAAGATGTTCAGATATTTCAACTGAGTTTAGGGGTGAATCCAGGGCACAGGGTAGAGAGATGCAGGCAGGGAGTGATGTTGCCCAGTGGTGTGATCAGAATAGAGGAAATCCTTCTCATCAGTTCAAGAGAGATGGAACCAGGCAGGAGGATGGAGAGAGGTGCTGTCTAGGTGGGCCGTTCTTGGCGAAGCTCTGAAAGAGAAAACATCCTTCCTTAAATCCAGTCAGTCCACAACCTATTCTGCCAGGTGACAGAACATGACCCTGTCTTTTGTAGAAGACAGTGGATGGGAGGTCTTCAGGAAGGTGGAGACAAACTTCCTGTAGCCACAGGACCAAGAAGGAAGCAAGTGCTTTTTTAGACCAGGTGAAAGGGTCAACAGGAAAGAATTCTGGTACCACTGTTGGGATCAGAATGAGCAGCTTAAGACAGGAAAATTCAGAACAGTAGCTCTCAGCCCTATGGCCAGGATTGCCCTGGGGAAACTCTTGAGTCCTGGAAGGCCAAGAAGCTACACAGACTCCAAGTCCCTCTAGCTGGACTTGGAATGCTGTCCTCCCTGTGAACGTCTGGGAGGACTGAGAAATCTGAGCTCTGTCAGGAGGGAGCGAAGGATGGGGCTGACCTTGGTCTCTGTTGATGAGGAAAGGAAGTACCTCTACGTGACAAGGGAGATTTGTTTGCTTGGGAACTCATTTCCCACAGCCTCAGGTAGAAAAATTAAGCCATCCATTTGCTCAGAATGAGCCCGAATCCCCTCCCTGAGGTGCAGTGGTGTTTTCACTAAATTCCCGCTCCTGAGAAAACCCATTAAGGTAGTATTTGTTTTGCTGGCTGTGACCAGGGAGGCTACTCGATATTTGAAGAGAAGAAATCACTTTAAGAAAGTTCCAGATGCCTGGAGTGATAGTTGGAATCCACAAGCAGGGTGGTCAGTGCCTGAGATGGTAAATGACGTTTTGGGGTTCAGAAGGGGGCCAGTTAATTATCAGCTGGCGAAGCAGGTGATTTTCATTTCCCACAGTCACCCCGACCCCACATCTTCCTCAGACAAAATTCACAAGGCTGCTCTTTCAACCTCATGTGACTGCCATCTTCTTGGATGACCTTTTGAGTGGAGGGAGATGAGATGCCCGGGCATTGCCCCCTAGGAGACTGGCTCCTTAGAAGAGGAGTCAAAAACAAAAGTAAAAAGAGCACAATATGAAGACCCACTATTTCTAGACAGTCTAGGAGGCGCAGTGGGTTGAGGAGGAATGGGGTAGACCCTGGAAGAGCCTCCTAAGAAGTCAGAGGGATAGAGGAAGGAGAGGGTGGGGAGACATGTTTATGAAGCCTGGGCTGGTCCTCGGCCTTCATCCATGGCTGAGGCACCAAGGGAGAAAAGACTCAGGGAGAGCCACGGAAGCAAAGCCTCTGGCTGAACGTTTCCATCTGTGGCTCTGATTGAATTATGGGGAACAAGGAGTTTGGGGAATCTGTTGGCCAATCCCAATTGTACTGTGGCAAATGAGGCCCTTTGGCCTTTTGGAAAACCCATGCTTTATTAAAGCAAATTAAAAGTGAGTGAGTCTGTCTGGTCCCTCCTCTCCTCTCCCCATGGTCTCGGAGGTAGCCCCACACGGCTTCCTATTGTTTTAGCTTCAGATAGCTTACACTGGCGAAGGCTAACCTGCAATTACCCTGCCTGCCAAAAGTGATGGCTGTCACTTAAGAGGAAAACCTGCGGGCTCTCCTTCTACAGGGGCCCCTGGCTCATGCCAGAGCATCTGTCTGTAATCTCTCCAGCTTCGACAGGAGCTTTGTTTGAGCCAGCCCAGTGGCAGAGAAATGACAGGGTTGCTGGTTGCCAGATGAGGCAGTGGGAGGGGTAGCAGACCATTTCCCGGGATGCTGTGTCTGCCATCTCCAAGCACCCACCGGAGGAGTTAGTTCAGGACAGCGTTCCCGTTGCCACCAGGGAGAACTCAAGGATGGTGGCTATAGCTTGAGCATCTCGGAGAGAAACAGACAGCTCGAGGGGACCATTTGCGACTCGATGAAGACAATGGAAGCAGACACAAGTCGGTGAATGAGGGTGCAAGGACAAGCAGACAGCTGAGCCTGCTTGTAACAATTTATGAGTTAACACATGGAGAGGACTCTAGCCTAACTCCACCAGAGAACCACATCCCTGTCTTTGATCAAATTGTCTTATGATTCCAAGTCATTATAGCAGATACTTAAAAATGGCTCCCCACCCCACCATATGTAAACTCATCATCACCTGAGCTCCAAAACTCCTAGAAAGACTTCTGAAGGTCTGTAGTCATTGTCCTCAACCTGAAGTCTCCTTGTATCCTTGGAATGATAGGACAGTGGATCCAAACTCTCCCAAAGTAACTGAGCAGACCGTCCCCAGAGTGGGGGCGGTGGTCTATGAAGGTGAAGCGTGGGAACCAGATGGCTCCTCTCAAGCCCTGCCAGCTGTGCCAACAGAGCTGTCTCCGGGACCACACCCTTCCCTGGACGGCTTCAGTATGCGGACTCCTTGCCCTTCCTCCAACTCTTTCTCTCTTCGAGCCCAAAGCTCACATCAGAGCCCCAAAGATGTACTTGGGGGTCACTGAACCCTCTTTCTCTGTATTTCCCAATGCGGTCATGTTGAGTGAGCATCCTATGCCCACTTTGTTCCACTAATCATCTCTTTAATTGTCACACTCTGATGTGTGGCTACGCCGTGTCTGTTTGCACTTAGATGCCCTAGAACTCGAAAAGCACTACTTGATGACAGCCGTCTCAGGAAGCTTTCTGTTCCCAGCCACCCCCAATCAGTAGAACCGGATCTTCATTAGAACTAGAGGGATCCCAGAGGAACCTCTGAGTTATCTGGAAAACACATGGCAAGAAGGAGGCTGGAAGTGTGTGATGGGTGTCTACCACATATGCCAAGTGTCCCTGGACTACCCTCTGCTTCGGTGGGTGACACAGAAATGTGTATTTCCTTACTCTGTGGTATGCATCACTCTGGACAGAGATATTCCAGAATAATTGAGTCCGAGGGAATGAGGACAATTCTTTATTTCTCAAAGCTGCTGCAGCACTCTTTAAGATAGAATCACCTTCAGTGACCCAGGGGCCAGGGAAGAATTCCTTCAGAGGGTATGTTTAGTCAGTTTCTCCTTATCAGTAAAATAAATCAATCTCTGAGACTCCAAACCATAGATCGAGGCCTCATTCCTTCTCAACTTTGGGCATTCTCTTACCCTGTGCAGGTCCCAAATCGAATGCTAATAAATTCATTTCTCTAGACTTTGTGAAAACAGACATTCTCCTGAGAAAGGCTTGATTTAAAACTAGAGTATCTGGGATATTGTGAAAAATAAATGTGACCCTCAGCCCCTGTCTCCTGGCACACAACTCTGAAAATCTTCAGAATTTCCAAAATGATCAATGTCTTTGGGATGCTAATAAGATTGCCAGTGGCTGGCAGCCCCTTCACACAGCCCTGGATGGGGGCTCAACCCTGGAAAGAGCTAGGCAGGCTTAGAGAATTGGGACTCGCCACCCCAGCCCTCAACCTCTGGGATGGGGGAAAGGGGTTAAAGGTTAAGCTGATTTTCAATAGCCAATGATGTAATCCATCATGTCTCTGTAATGAAGCAGCCACAAAAGCTCAATAGAGCTGAGTTCTGAGAACTTCCAGACAGTGGAAGCCATGGCCATCTCTAGCGAGTGGTGTGCCCAGAGAGGGTGGAAATGCTTCAGCCACACGAATCTTATGCCTCTTTCCGTCTTCACCCACTGTCCTATCCTGCATCATAACCAGCATCTCTGTAGGTTACTGCAGCAAATGAACCCAAAGAATGGGGCGCTGGGAAACCCAAGGTACAATCATCCAGTCACAAGCATGGGTCGAGCAATCTGGAGAGTGAGGTTGGCATCACCAGGAGGGGTTGGGCAGTCTTCAAGACTGAACCTTCAACCTATAAGATATAAAGGCATCTCTAACAAACTAGTGTCCAGTCTTTGGCTGAGCTAGATATGTTGGCTTATGTCCACTAGTTTCCCTGTTGCCAATGGGAGAAAGCTCTGTACTCCTTTGAGATGACAGGACTCATCGGTGTTGGCTGTCACAGTGTTTCCCTAAGCTCTGGGTCTTTTTCACCACCTCTTTCTCTTCCACATCTGCCAGTCTGAAGGACCCCAGAGAAAACTTCTCTAATCCAAGCTAAAATGCTGGAGGCTGGGTGAGTCAGTATTTGTCACAGGAACAAATGCCCAGGGAAAGCAACTTTAGAAAAGACAGGTTTACGAAGGCTCAGAGTTTCTGAGATTTCATGTTTCTCTGTTATGGGCTTCTGGGGAGATGGAAACATCATAGTGGAAGGGTAAGGCGAATGCTGCTCATGTCTTGGCAGCCAAGAGGCAAAAATGGTGGAAGGGGCCGGGGATAATTTAAGCTCTTTAAAGTCTCAGCCACACTGACTGTTTTGGTTAGTTTTTGTTTGCTTGCTTTTAGATTTTATTTTCTTTATTTTATGTGGATGAATATTTTGCCTGAATGTGTGTGTGCCCTGTATGTACCTGGTGCCCGAAGAGGCCAGAAGAGGGCATCAGATACCCTGGAATTGGAGTTACAGATGGTTGTGAGCCACCAAGTGAGAACTGGGAACCCAGCCTAGGTCATCTGCAAGAGCAACAGATGCTCGTAACTTCTGGGCTATTTCCTTAGTCCCCTGTTTATTAGTTTTAGCTGTCAGCTTGCCACAACTTAGCCTAGCCGGGGAAGAGGGTTTCAGCCAAGGAATTGTCTAGATCAGCTTGGTCTGCAAGTGTGTCTGTGGGGGATTTTCTTGATTGTTACTTGATGGAGAACTACACGGTTCACTGCGGGCAGCACCATTTCCTGGCTTTGGATCCCGGACTATAGAAAAGTAGAGCTAGTCATGAGGTATCTACAGTCAAGAACAGAGAGAAAATAAACATACCTTTGCTTGCTTACTATTCAGTTAGGCCGCTCTACTCTGGTCACACTGTGGCCGTGTGAGTCGTCAGAACTGAAAATCAAGTGCATTCCAAACAATAGTGAGGCCTGAATGTGACTGTGGTAAAAAGAGGGTTGGAAGGAAAGAAGGCAGAGATGTTCCCTCCTGTGCAGACCATTGCCTCCTGGGCCTTTGCAAGCTCTGGAGGGAGAGGCTGCAGCTGCAGGAGATGATTCTGAGATGCAGTTTCTGCATTTAATACCCTGAGCTTTGGAAAGAATTCACTTGGCTTAAATTTGTTTCCATTTTTGTGGGGCAGGGGATTTCATTGAATTTAAATGTCTGTCTTTCTGTCTGTTTCACTGTCAGATAAATACAAGCTTGACCAAGAAGTAATTACAGTAGGAGTAGCAACAGATACCTAGGGAGAAAGCAAAGGCCAACATCCTGACATAGAGTAAGCAGGCTTAGCCTCGGCATGAGGAAGAACTCTCTATTTCACACACACACACACACACACACACACACAGAGAGAGAGAGAGAGAGAGAGAGAGAGAGAGAGAGAGAGAGAGAGAGAGAGAATTAAAGAGGACCCAAATGAAAACATGCAAGTATTGAAATCAGGGCCTCTTGCTTGCTAGGCAAACACCTATTATTGAGCCAAGCTCAAAGCAGCCCATTGATGAAGTCTAGGCAATCTACTACTCAGCCCTAGCTGCTCACTGGGGATTCTAGGCAGATGCTCTACCAATGAGCCACATTCTCAATCCCTCACTGAGGGATTCTAGGCAGGGGCTCTACCACTGAGCTAGGACCTTAGCCTCCTAGTAGGTTATTCTAAACAAGTGTTTTACCACTAACCCATGATCCCAGTCCCTTCTTGGTGATTTCTAAGCCAATTCTCTATTGCTAAGCTGTATCCCCAACTCATTCCTGGTGGATTATAGTCAAGCTCTCTACCACTGCGTTATATCCTCAGAACTTTTAAGACTTCTTATATTGAGAATCAGTCTCACTGAATTTTCTAGGCTAGCCTTGAACTTACTCTGTAGTCCAGGTTGACTTTGATTATGATTTTCATGCCTTAGCTTTCCAAGTAGTTGGGATTACAGGCCTGTGCCACCAATTCAAGTTGTGTTTGTATGGGAATGGTGAAGGGGGAGGGAGAGCTCAGGATAGAAAAAGAATATCAGCTATTTATAAGCTTCCATCAAACATCCACATATTGCCAGGCAGCGGTGGCGCAAGCCTTTAATCCCAGTTCTCGGGAGGCAGAGGCAGGTGGATCTTTGTGAGTTCTAGGGCAGCCTGGTCTACAGAGCTAGTTCCAGGACAGCTAGAGTCTTATACAGAGAAACCCTGTCTCTAAACCTTCCAGCCCTACAAAACCATCTGCATATCACTGTCAGAGGGTGACTTTTAAGTGACATCTGGGGAAACTTGCAGGTGATGAGTTTCATTCTGAAGAAAGGAGAAAAACTCCGTTTCTGAAGACACAGTCATCATCGGGCAATGGAAAACAAACCAGCCCTGTGTGATTTCACAAATGAGGTGCTTACTGAGAACCTTCTGGGCATCCAGGCATGGGTGGCAGGGACTGAGACAAGAGCTGCTAAGTTACCTTCTTACAGGACCCTCTGAGGAAAGGTTCCAAAGCAAATGAAGGACAGGTAAGTCATGGAGGTCCTGGAGATGGGACTTCCAACACCGCCTATGTGGAGAGCCTGTTTTAGCAGGGAAGGCAGATTATTGCTCAAGATGTCCAGGTTGCAAGAGGGAGGGCATGAGGAGAAACTGAAACTCACAGTAAGTGATAGGGAAGTTTTCCCAGAAGAAGAGCAGACAGTGAAAACAGGAGAGCAGACAGCCTAACTAGATTTTGAGTTAGCATGGACATTGGAAACCTGCTGCCCCTCTGGGGATTGGAAGCAGATACCCCTTGCTCGTAAAAGGGATGCCCTAATCTGGAAATGTAATACTCTGTGTCATAGCAAAGCTATTTATATCTATGTATGCCTTCTAATTCGTAGAAGGGGTAGCTGAGTAGGAAAGTCCATTAGCTTGTAATTAATGAAAACTTAGAACTCAACAATGATAAGGTTCAGATGCAAGAGATGAGCCCAAAGTTAGTCATTGGATGGATCCACAGACCTAGATATGTTCCCTGCTTAAAAAAATAAATGAAGCATAAACAGAAACCAGCAGATTTTCCTTATCTTTTCAATTCAAACATATGCAGATTAGCTCGAAACTTTAATAAGCACAAAAGCTCCCTCCCGATGTTGTGCTTCATAGTTTTCAGAGTTTATTCACGAAAGCCAGAAAAAATATTGATATTCAAACCAGTCTTCAGGCCATGAAAGTGAAAAAGAAGCTCACAGACTCTCTCTTCGTAGCGCAGGCTTCATTTCCTAAATGTTAAAATATTCGCAGTGACTCCGGAACTGGATTATGATGAAAACGCTCCTGTGGCAAAGACTCTTTTAGATTACAAAGGTGATCCAACACCAAGAAACCTATTAATATAATTAATACATTATGCAAAGCGAACAAAAGGAAGAAAAATTATTTCTTTCCTTGCTACAAGGCATCTGATAAAATGTAAAAATCATTTCTGTTGAAATATAGTAGGAGCATATTTTAAAATTTGGGGAAAGTGTATTTTTACCCATTTGTCATCATCGTATATAATTATAAAATGTTGGGGATGTAGCCGCAATGATGGAGAGCAATGAAGAAGAGCAGCCACCTCTATTACCACTGTGTATTGCTTGGGAGATACAGACAATGTAATCAGACAGGAAAAGGAAATAAGAAGCATGAATAACACAAGAGAAAGAAGACCCTTCTTCAAAAGGCAGTGCCCCCAATGGAATGGTTGGGGGCAGGGACCTCTGAGTGAGATGTAATATAGGCACCACCTAAGAAGCACTCATAATACAAGAATTGACAATACAGATCATCAGAGACACGTTATCAAGTTTAGTTTTGTAGTTAAGAAGACTTCTTTCCAACATTTAGAAAATATTAAGAGACAGAATGGAAAGAGCGAAGTTGTGGTTTGTTGCAGGGTGACAGCCTGCTTGTTTATCCCAGCCACCTAGCTACCTTACACCCGAAATAGCCACACAAAAATTGTATTAATTAAATCACTTCTTGGCCCATTAGCTCTAACTTCTTATTGGCTAACTCTTACATATTAATTTAACTTATTGCTATTAATCTGTATATTACCATGTGGCAGTGGCTTACCAGGAAAGATTCGGCATGTCTGTCTCTGGCGGCTCCATGGCCTTCCTCTGACTCCTCTTTCTTCCTCCCAGAATTCAGTTCTGTCTTCTCTGCCTACTTAAGTTTTGCCCTATCAAGGGCCCAAAGCAGTTTCTTTATTAACCAATGCAAGCAACTCAAAGACAGAAGGACCTCCTATACCCGTGGATGGATTGGAGTGCTGCACCCTCTGTAAGTGCTCTGTGTCCTAGTCTCACAGGGGAAGGTACATGATAAACCATACCAGACTCAGATTGTTTACATTGGAAGGATGGCAGGATGTAGTTTGGCATGCATTCCTTCTTGCTCTAGATTGACTTACTTCAGAAACATACACCTTAGAGGTGTTGGTTTTTCTTGTCTATAAAAAACAGTGATCAAAGTTCATTGCACCATCAAGTAAGCCCTACAGAGGACACCGAACGAATACTTTGTACTGAAGAGAAGAATAAATAAATGCAATAGGCTATAGGAAAGAAGATGCTAAGACGGTTGTTAAGCAGGGAAGACAAAAAACCACTACTAATAAGATAGCTTAAATTAAAAAAAAAATATGTCCTCCATGGGTCAGTCTTAGAGAGGAAAATGGAATAGATTTTATGGTGAACTGGGGACTGGTGAGTAAAGAATGGGAGAATCAGTTGGGGAGGGAAAGGAAGATAGAGCTGAAGGGCAGGATGCAGAGAGAGAGACAGCTAGAATTGGGGGCATTTGAGAGATGACATTGAAACAGAAAAAAATCAAGACTACAACTATGAGCCCAAGGAAAAGAAGGAACTACACTAACTTTAAATATAGATGATCTCAATTCACTGAAGACATTGGCTACCAGACTGGAGCAGATAACAAAACTCCTGTTTTTGTTTCTTCCAAAAACAGACCTTACCATCAATGACAGTCACTACCTTGCAGGCGAAGGGTAGCGGAAGGTGTTTCAGGCAAAGGAGTAGGAACGGAAGCAGGCACTGCTATGCTAATATCTGACCAAGTAGATTTCAACCCCAAGCTAATCAGAAGCAGTCTTACTAAAATCAGGAATGAGACACAGTGGTCCCCTCCTTCAACTCATGTTTGCTCTAGCATTAAAAATCTTAGTTAGAGCAACAGGACAAGGGAAGAAAATCAATGCACTGCAAATAGAAAAGTGAGATATGATTTTCTCTTATGAGAGACACTAAAGACTCAATCAGAAAATTCCTTTCAGCCAAGGACACGAAATGAACACACAAAGCCAGTAGCCTTCCTGTACACCAGTGATAAACATCCTGGAAAGAAATCCTGGAAATGATTCTCTTCATAAATGCATTAAAAATACCTTGGAATAAATCTGTGGATGTGAATGATCTCTAAAATGACAACCTGAAAACTCTGAAAAGAATCAAGGAAACCACTGGAAAATAGAAAGTCCATGATCATGGACTGAGTGAATAGATACTGTACAAATGACTCTCTTACTGAAAGAAATCGATGGATTCAATGTCACATCAATAAAAATCTTTATGCCATTCTTTACAGATATAGAAAAAGAATTAAAATTCACAAAAGACCACAAAGTTACCAGGATAGCCAAGTCAATCCTGGGTGAAAGGAATACTGCTGGAGGCATTGCCATGCCTGACATCAAGTTATACCTCAGAACCATAGTAATAAAAACAGCACGATACCAGCACAAACCAGACATGTACATCAGTGAATAGAAGGCTACACAATTAGAGCCACCTGATCTTTTACAAAGATGCTAAGAATACTGATGGGAGAAAGGACAATATCTTTAACAAATAGTTCTGGAAAACTGGGTATCTACATAGAATGAAACTAGATTCTTATCTCCAACTTGCACACAGATTAACTCTAATGAATTAAGAACCTCAGCATAAGTCTCAAAACTGCCATGGTGGGGTGGGGAAAGCAAGGGGCAGACTACAGGGTATAAGCATAGGTGATGGATTTCTGAACAGGATCGTTATTTTTCAGAAAATAAGGCAAATAATGACAAATGGGAACTTATCAAATTAAAATGCTTTCTTTTTTCAGCAAAGGAGATGGTCAATATAGTGAGGAGGCAGACTACTGAATAGTAAAAAAAAAAACACATTTGCTGGCTTTCCATTTGACAGAAAGTTATTATCTAGAAGATGCAAAACTCTCACACTAAATAGCAAGAAAACAAATAACGCAATACTAACGGGCTATGAAGTTCAATAGAGGGCTCTCAAAAGAACAAAAAAAGTAAGATGGTAGAACTATCAGAAAGATCAGTGTGACATTTTTCAAAATGTCAAAACTTGAACTGCCATAGGACTTAGCTATATCACTCCTAAGGCTCTGTACCCAGTGATAAGGGTGCCTACATATCCTTGTTCATTGCTACACTAGCCACACTAGCTAGGAAATATGATCAGACTATATGACCGTCAGCTCATGAATGGACTGTGATGTTCTGATATGTCTCCATAACAGATTTTTACTCAGCACTGAAGAAAAATGGTATTATAAAATCTGCAGGAGACCAGATGGTACAGGAAGACATTAGACTGAGTGAGGTGACCCAAGCCTAGAGAAACAAATGCTGTATGTTCTCTCATACATGGATGCTTGGCCTGAATTTTTTACATTTCTGTTTTTAAGTTGAAGTGAGTATCTACAGAAGCCAGGAAAGAAGAAAGAATGCAGAGGTCGAGGTGGAGAGAACCAAAGGAGTCGTATGTGGGATGTCTGTGTAAAAGGCACGTGATATGAAAATAGATGGAGTGTACTGGGTAGGAAGTTTAATGAGGGTGGGAGGGTTGGGGTGCACTGGGGTGGTAAGGTTTAAACTGGGATTGGGGTGGGAAAGGATCATCAAAATAAAGATGTATTTAAAAAGTCATATAGGAACTTGATACTTTATTTTTCCATTTTAGTAATGCTTTTAATTTTGCAAAATGTCATACATTATACAATATATATTGATTATATCCACTCAGCACTATGTCTCTCTAATCTGCCTATAGTCCCACACCGTATATCCCTCTCAAATTCATGTCCTTTTTTCATTGTTATTGATAATTCCTTGAGTCCAATTAGTGCCTGCTCTTCCAGTTCTCTGAGCCTTGGATGGCGGATAAGATGACCCCTCCACAGCTCAGCGTCCAGTGTGCCACTATCTCAAAACTTTGACCACTCATGAGGTTCTGCATTAACCACCACCCTCTGCATAAGAAGCTACTTCTGGGAACAGCAGAAAGCATCCATAGAAACATACACATTTAGAATGCAGCTTGACAGAATGACCATTTAACAAATCAGCAACAATAGACACGCTACATCACAAACTAACTAAAAACGCAATTAAAAATTAGCTGGGGTGGAGTTGCCCTGTGTGATGGGTGTATAGTGCTGCTCCTATGCTAAACTCAAGGTTTTAGAACCAAAATCCCAGTGCAAAGCATGAGCTGTTGGCCATGGAGGTCCTGAAGTTCCCAGTCACTGCTCTTGAATGCCAACTAGACCCAGATGGTAATGTAAGCCCATTGCTGACGATACTATGCATCAAATGAAATCAGAGAAATCAAGAGAAGTGAGCTAGAAGCAGTCTCTTTGGAAACTACTGTACATATTGCAAAAGACATTATGCAGGCTGTTGGGCGAGAAAGGACTTCAACAATCTCACCCAGGTATGATTCCTACATGCTTCAATGCTGAATTCACAGGCAAGATACAGCTACTAGTACAATAGTGGCATGATTGTTTGGGGGATAACCAACTATCTCCTGATTGGCTCTGAGGCCTGCTCTGTGGAAGGGAAGATAAGCCAGGCACTGTAAACTTGGTTAAAAACATAATGGGGAGGTCCTAGACCCTATGGAGGAATCCACTCCTCATCGATTGCTAAATGAACATGTGTCTAAACTACCTTCTAAATATTTGTTTATACTTGTAGACTAATAAAACTCTCGAGTTTAGCCAGAGAAGCCTCGTTCAGTATGAACAGAGACTCACAGTGGGTCAAAGAGCCGAGAATAAATGACAGTTGACATCACCTACTTTGAGGGCCGGGGAACACAGTGGAAGAAGGTATGGAAACAGTATAAGAGTGAGAGGATGCTGCCTTCTGAACATGGTGTGGTTGTTGTAATAACAAACACAGCAGTTGACACTATGTGCATAAGACCTGCTCATACAAAAGCACACTAGTGTGTGTGTGTGTGTGTGTGTGTGTGTGTGCGCGCGCGCAGCTGGAAGGAAGCGAGAAGATGGTTTTAACATGAGTGAGACAGAGATGAAAGAAAACAATGGGGAGAGAATATGAGTACAATGCATTGTGTACAAGTATGAGAGTGTCAAAAACTACATAAGAAGTAAAATCAAAATAGGAGATCCCAGAAGCAGCATTGCAGGTGTAAGGAGTGTTGTTTAAACATTTGAAAAGAAAACACAACGTGTTTAGTTACTCAACCTCTTACTGAACGTATTAGGTAATTAGTATGGGAGAAAATGGAGGAATTAAAGTTGGAGAGAAAACTTGAAGATGATATAATTAACTAATTTAAATAATCCAACAGACTCTATTAACAACTGCAATAATTAACAACGCATTAATATTGATGTCTGATTTCATTGAAGTGGTGGGATACAAGATTAATAGGTAAAAACTCAAAAGCGTTCTGATGTCCCGGCAGTAGACAAGTGCCCTGCACCTCATCCAGGGATGTCACGAATTTATAAATGATGGCATGAGTAAGTGAGTTTGATGATAAATAATACTAGGCCTTCACGGAAAGACCTCACATTTAACACATTGACTTGAATATAAATGGAGGATTGCCTGATTAATCCTCACGACTGGAAAGATCTATTTTTAAAATGTTGCCTCCCTCTAAAATTATCTAAAATTTTAATGTATCCCCAATAAAAATTGCAATGAGATTATTATGGAAATTGACAACCAGATTCTCAAACTCAAATGGAGGATAACTATGTGCGGACTGCGGGGGAATTCTGAAGAAGTGATCAAAGCAGCACCCTGTCTTGGTGCAATGTCAAATTCATGAAGCACTTACCGTTGGTGTGCAGAGATAGTGCCTGCGAATATCCAAAAAGGTGGAAGGAACTAGACATTTCATATGTGGAAGATTGTCTCTATTGGTCTCGTGGTGACACACAGTGAGGTTTGAAATGAGTGAAGACTGGCTGAGGAGTTCAAAGGACATGGAGGATTGATACTCTGTGGTAATCAAGTATCAAACAAAGCTTATTAAATGATTTTGAATATATCAAATAGACGCACATAGAAGTAAAGCTGCAGCAGAGCCAGCAAGAACTAAGGAAAGTACTTTAAGAATTATTTAAAACCAGAAAAGTTGGGCACATTTGAAATGACCTAGATGCCTGCCTACGAGGTTTCTTCAGAAATGGTCTCAAGGGACAGGCATTCAGGTAGACAGTAGGTATGCTGAGTTTAGAAGGTTAGCACTAACAGCACATGAGGATGTGACAAATTGATCAAAAAGCTTGAGCAAGTCAAAAGTAAGATCATTAGTAATAACAACAACAATAGTAATAAATATGAGAGTCAACCAATTTGGGAAGCAAGCGGAACAGCCTGCAGTTGTTCTTGTTCTTGTAGCAGTTACCCCAGGAAAGCAGAAGTCAGCAGAGGCGTAACCAAGAGGACTTACAGGAACCCAGTTCGTAAGAGATGGAGAAAAAAGTCAAGATGGATGAACAGGGAATATTGTTGAAAAAAAAAACCCACTAAATAAATTAGAGCAAGGGAAGGAAGGAATGCCAGGTTTTTAGCTGTTAATAAAATAGATTATTTTTAACTAGCATATTAAATAAGCCTGCCTCATGACATAAGAAAGCAATGGCGTCTTATTACCTAGTGTCCCTTCATGCTTTATTCATTGGGAGGGGTGCGTCTTGGTGGCTGGAGAGGAGTAACAGCAGAATCTAAGCTTTTCTCTGAGGGTTCGTGGGTGGATGTGACTTAGGATGAGCACTGTGGAACTTGGTGGCTTTAAATCTATAACGTCCCCCACAAGCCCAGGGAGTGAGTGATGCTGCTGCTCTTTGGGAGACTAGGGCTTTTAGCAAGCAGAATCTGCTCAGAGTTCCTGCTACACCGCTTCAGCTTCACCGAGGGTAGAGCGTTGCTGGTCAATGACTGCTTTCTGCTTCCTGATGTGTTGTGGTGTGGACAGCCAACACCCCACCACCACCATTACAGGCTCTGCAGGGCCTTCCTCACTAGTCTACTTCTCTTCCTATTGCTCTGATAAACACCATGATGAAAAGCCTCCTAGGGAGGACAGGCTTACAAGTTCAAGTCTCCCATCAAGATAACCCAAGGCAGGAAATTGGAGGCAGGAACTGAATGAAGCAGAAGCCATGGAGGGGAGCTGCTTACAGGGTTGCTATTCGTGGTTTGCTCAACCTACTTTCTTAGAAAACCCAGGACCACCTGTCCAGGGGTGGCACCACCCACTGTGGGTTGGGCATTCCCACAACAATTATTATTAATCAAGAACATGCCCAGCAGATATACCCACAGGACAGTCTGATGGAGTTAATTCCTCAATTCATGCTCCCTCTTACCAGGGGACTCTAGTTGGTGTCCAGTTGACAAAAGAACTAGCCAGCACTCCCATAACTGTGGACATGGACATTCGGTATGACAATCCAGCTGCATGTGGCATGATGGATTTAATTCATTGTCTCATAATTCTGGGGCTCTTCTTCCCCATTGAACTATAAGCTTCTGGGGTGACGGGGTGAGCAGAGGTTCTGTGTTATTCAGTCATGGTTTCTGGACATATTACAGAACACCTGGAGCGCAGTGTGTACCTAATAAGAATAAACTTAGGGAATGGCCCTTGCCTCGGCAAGTCACCAGGGAAATCAGACTTCTTGACCCCAAGGGTGACATAAGATTCCACTTCTTATCGCTCCATAGTTAGGAACGGGAATACTTCCTATTAGTGCACACACTTAATAAATGACAAATAACATCAAGCACAACATATTACATGTGCAATGTAGCATGTGCAGAACCGAAATGATTTTCCCGAGTGCTGGCCTCTAATCAAGTTCTGTAATGTTGCATTAACAGGGTCCTCTGGCTTAACAGATCCTTCTGGTAGTCTCAGACATTTAAGAAACAAAGTAGCCGGGCGATGGTGGCGCACGCCTTTAATCCCAGCACTCAGGAGGCAGAGGCAGGCGGATCTCTGTGAGTTCAAGACCAGCCTGGTCTGCAGAGCTAGTTCCAGGACAGGCTCCAAAGCCACAGAGAAACCCTGTCTCGAAAAAAAAAAAAGAAAAAGAAACAAAGTAGACTCGGTCATACCCTATCCCATGCAGCTGACTCCTCCTGGAAACCCAAGGATATCTTCCGAATAGGATGCATATTTCTGGCCTCACACAGATTGAAAAACGAAACCAAAAATACAGGACACCTTAGAAGGAAAATGAGACTGTGTCCCTCATCTAATATCGACATCCAAAATTCTCAGTGAGTTCCTTATTCTTAATTCATCTTTAAAAATATAGCCCTGTCATACCCTTACTGTTTTGCCATACCCTTACTGTTTTGCCAAGTATTTCTTTCTTTGCTAATATCAGCAAAATATTAACACACATAGGAGGTGTATGGAGAATTTTTGTATGGATCATGCATTGGGTTTGAAGCGCACAGGGAAAAAAATGACACATTTACTGGGTTCCTCTGAGCAGCCCCGGGCTCTGTGAGATTACTTTTAGATTCATAGAGTGGTCAGACATTGACCATGACGTTGGCCCTCTACGCACTCAAGAAAATGTCCTTTCCCCCAGGCAGGGATTTTGTTGTATCACAGTTATATTAGCAAGAATAGATGAAGAAAATGACTTCAGACCGATATGATTCACTGCGGCTTTTCCTGCTTGAAGGAGAAGGGGCAGCAGCCAGACGCAGAGCTGTGTAGAGGCCACACCTCTTAGCCTTAAAACAGTGGCTGGGTATGTGCCTATGGTAAAAATAGAACCCTCAAAACTTAAACCTGTCCAAAATACGGAATCTGGAGAACTCGTCCCCACCATCAGTCTGTGTTGGATACTACTGATGGTTGGCATCATTGATTTCCGATAGACAAGAAGACCTTCTATCTTTCATTCTGATATTCCTTTATTCTTTAACCTTCAACTAGCAATGCCTGCTTCATAGGCTAAAATCAGTCTAATCATAACCTCCTTGTTCATGATTTCATGAGCAAATAAGATTCCGTGTCTGCATGTAATTGGAAAACACAGAAATGAAAGACCCCAAAGGCACACATCATTCACATAAGACTTCCTGGTTGGTGAGGTCATAATTACTCAGTTTGTCTTGCACACCCCCAAGTTTTCATAACGCTTTCCCAAATTTCAGATCTTTTGGGAACTGCCATTAGCTTGCTCCCTGCCTGAAACCATAAGCAATACTAGCGGAATAGAGTATATAAATAAGAAGCAAGCCATAGTTTCACGGAGCGTGCAACCACGTAGGGTTGTAAAGTGGTTTTACCATCTATAGTACTGGCACTTCTAACCAACATCGTTCTAGTTACCCTAGGCTGGTGCTGAACTGAGAATCCTCCTGCATCAGCTTCCAAAGTGCCAGGATAAGAGCTGAGATTTTAATTCAATTTAACAAAATGAATTTTGTTATTTTGAAACGGTCTTGTTATGTAGCTGAGGGCAGTCTCAAACTTACAATCTTCCATGAGTGCTCCTGAGTGCTGGGGGAACTACCTGGGATGTTATCTTTATCTGTTTTATTTTATTTTGAATTTTTTTGGGGGGGGGTATGGCCTTCCTTTGTAGACAAAAATTGGCTCCAAATTCACCATCCTGACTCAGTGGGATTTCAGGTGAAAGGTATCACGTTATTCATCGAGTTATGTTCTGGAAGCAGGAATGACCGTGCGTCTATCACCCGGGCAAGCAGAGTGGGGCTACCTCAGCCTCCCTTCTTGGATCACAAGTTTTTGTGTGTCTCCCCTCAAAGTCCATTATATCTAACTTTCAAGATCCCCCAAATCTGCTTATGTCTGTGGGTAAGCTTCTAGGATTAATTTGCCCCCCTTCCTGGAGAGACTTTCTTCAGAAGAAGGTACCTGTGTCCTCAGTTCTAGGGAAAGGAACTGACCACCAGCAGAGGAGACCTCCCCCTGGTGTGGGCCTCTACCCAGAAACATTTGCATTCTCTACCTCTCTACACCCACAGGAATCCTCCACCCTCACACCCACCCCTGCTGCTGCTGGAAAACAAGAGAACCTCCCCCTCCAAGGTCAATCTCCCTTTCCCTGCCCACCACCTCCTAACTTCCTAGGAACCCACCAAACTGCAGTTCTTAGCTGTTGCCTTCCACTGGCTACAAGAGGATCTCTCTCTGAGGGAGGGCTTTCCTTATTGATGTAAATGTACTCTCATCTTCAAATAAGTAAACAAAGGAAAAAGCTCAGGGACACCTCCCTTCAATGCCTATAGCCTTTTTCCAGCTGTGGCCGAACTGGGGAAGGTTTTGAAAAGAATCTCTGCAGCCTAGGCCTTTAATGCCGGCACTTGAGAGATAAAGGCAGAGGAGGAGGGAGGCAGGTCTCTAAGTCCGAGGCCAGCCTGGTCTATGTAGTGGGTTCAGGAACCTGCCTAGAGAAAACAAACAAAAACAAAAAACAAAACGAAGAATTCTTTATGTTCATTGCTCCCCCTGAACCTCTCCCCTCCCTCGGTTCCAGTCCTGGAACAGAAGTAGGGTACTCATATTCGGCAAGGGCTTTATTGGTAGCTATATAGTCTTCTATCTTTGCATTTTTCTTTATGGGTCAGTCTCCCAAAGTTGCTCACTTGAGTTCACTTTGTAGCTCAGGTAGACCCTAAACATGTGATCCTCCTGCCTCAGTCTCCCAAGCAACCAAGATGATGGGTGTGCATCTCTAGACCTGTCCTTTTGTCCCATTTTCTTACCTCAAATTCACAATGAAGCTCCTGTCATCGGTGTCTACCCACCACTCTACCAACAAGGCCATTTGGCTATGGATGACTTAGACCTGTATATTTCATAACCCCGTGGCTGTTTTAAATTCGTATAAGACCACTTAGAATTATAACAAAATACCCGACATGGTCTCCTTATGAATAAAACCAGGCTTATTTAGCTCACTGGTCTGAAGGCTGGAAGCACAAAGTCTAAATTTCAGCACATGTTTTGTGCAGTCCTCATGACGTGCAGTAGAATGTGTTTGGGGGAAAGGATCTTATCTTGGAACAGGAAGTTAGACAGGAGTGGAACAGGATGGTGATCAGTTTGTTATAACAGTGTCCCCTGCCCTAGAGAGAAGTTGTCTAGGTCCTCATAAAAATGTCTTAATTCTTTCTGAGGGTATGGTGACAATGTCTAAGGACCTCTCCCATGGCTCCACCTCTTATAAATTCTACCAGACCTGAAGGTCAAGTTTCCAGCACACAGATGGATGGAGGTCAAACCACATCCAAAGCAGAGCAAAATTCTTTGCTCCCTTTACTGTTAGTGGCTCTACATTGATGAGCCCTGTCTCAGTGGGGGAACCATTATTGCCTTGCTTTCTGGTTGTCCCATCTTCCTGCTACTCTTCCCACCCCTCCAGAATCTCCTTTGCCTCCTGCAGACTTTGATCTCTTCTATTCATCTAGACTTATCAAAAGTGTGATTTTATCTCTTCTCATTCGTTGTATAATTTCCTTTAATATTTTTCTTATTTTTCAAATTTGAATATTTTCATTATTATTAAAGATTTATTCATTTTTTATTTAACCTATATGGATTTTCCCCCAAATATATGTCTGTGTATCTTATGTGGCCTCAGAAAGCAGGAAAGGCTGTTCAGTCCCTAAAGGCTGGAGTTATGTTCGACTATGAGTCACTATGTAGGTTCTCTGGAACAAAACTTGGGTTCTCTGGAAGAGCAGCTATTCTTTTTACCCCTGAGACATTTAGTTAACATCTATAAACCATTGAAACAAACACAGCTTGGAACTACGGTATAAAGTAGGCATAAATTATAGAAAGTGAAATCAAGACAATTAATATGCTTTTCCTCACACAGTACCTAAAATTTGCTCTTCAGTATGTCCAAGCACACAGTGAATTGCTATTAACTAGAGTTACTATGTTGTATGCTGGGCTGCTCAGATGTATACTACCTTTCTATAACTTCCACATACTAATATTCAACAGATTCAACTTTCCATGAGCACCAGACGTATAGTTCCATCTAGGTTTCATCTTCATGAGAATGGTTCAAAGATTTCAGAAACTTTGCAGCATACAAGCTCAACCTGTGATCTTTCTTCTCAAATCTGACTCATCTTTGGTTTCACATTTCCAGTCAAGTTACCCTGTGCCAGACAAGTGTAACTAAAGGAGGAGAACAATGGGGTCTATGAGTTTATATATGTTACATATGTGCTATATGTAGGCATCTATAATTATAGAGCAAGATGAAGTCAATTGACTTGTAAGATTGGGAGCTGATGGTCTTTCCATGGCTGTATGCATCCTAGAGAATCAGAGAACTTCAAGGCTGCTCTAAGAAGATAGATGCTTCAGAAGAAGAGGGATCAATGTTGAAGCCATGGGCTTGGGCAAAAGGCCTGAAAGACCTCCTGGAGAGTTCCTGCGGTGGGTCTGTGTTGTGGGAGAATTATTTTCATGGCCATTCCACTGTACCAATAAAGCCACCTTGAATCATAGGACATTGTCAGTGATTGGCTGACTGGGATTAGCCATAGAGTTGCTGGAGGACTGAGAAGGTCTGATAGAGAGGGTCAGAAAGAAAGAAGAGGGAATTTCCGGGGGTGTTTCCAGAGCTGATGGATTAAGGGAAATGTGGGGAGAAGGTGAACCAATGAACTCTACATCGTTCCTTGGATTTGTCAGGTCTTTATCCCAATTTCTGACTCCCAAGTTTTTATTATACCAGAACAATTAAATAAATAAAATAAATAAATCAGTTAAATAAATAAAACATTATATCTGGCATCTGACATGGGGGTCTTAGATCATGCCCCAGGGGGCAAAGCCACCACAGCAGAGCAGCTGTCTCCTCTCAGCCGTTGGCTCTGTCACCCTGCTGCATGCCTTCTCAGCCCTGTTGCTGCACCAGAGTGGGTGTCTTAGGCCTGCCCACCAGCCTTGTGACACACTGACAGCCAACAGAATACATTCCTATTTATCCACCCCACCAACACTCATGGCAGGCAGCTTGGTTTTCTCTCACACTGCATCCTGCCCTCCACCGCTAGCAGCAGGCTTCAGGGGCCTATCTCATGTTGCATCCCAGCAGCTCCGGTTTTTCCTACCAATTTCCTCATATTAGCTCTTCAACAGCTCACCCCTTCCTTCCTGCATGACACATGAGCAACCACAGTGGCCCCCAGCTCAAATGTGCAATTAGCATAGTATGGGGCACCCTGCCATGCCCACCCTCTATGCTGCCACAGTCAAACATGATCACTGTGGCTGATTAACCCCTTACTTACCTCCTACCTTCACCACAGGATCCACTCCTGCTATCAGTGTCATCTGATCTGGTAAGACACTTTTTTTTTGTTTGTTTGGTTGGTTGGTTTTTTTTGAGAAAAGGTTTACCCGTTTTGCCTTTGCTATCCTGGAACTCACTCTGTGGACCAGGCTGGCCTTAAAATTCCAGAGATGTAGGAGCCCGCTCATTTGTTCCTGGCTGCCTAGACTCTAAATAACCACAGAGAACTATATTAATTAAATCACTGCTTGGCCTATTAGCTCTAACTTCTTATATCTTAATTTAACCCATTTCTATTAATCTGTGTATTGCCATGGGGCTGTGGCTTACAGGCAAGTTTCAGGCTATCTGTCCCTGTCAGCAGCTACATGGCATCTCCTTGACTCCACCTTCTTTCTTTCAGCATTTAGTTTAGTTTTTCCTGCCTAGTTCTGTTCTGCCCTGCTATAGGCTCAAATCAGTTTCTTTATTCATTAACCAATAAAAGCAACACATACACAGAAGGACTTCCCAAATCAGGCAGTCCTGTCTCTGCCTCTCAAGTGCCGGGATTAAAGGCATGTGGCACCACACCTAGCAAAGACACTTTAAATGAGAAATTAGGGTTTTTTACTTAAATAAAGGGGGATGATCTTTCCCATGTTAAGAACTGTAAATATCACAATGCAGGTAGTTAGGATACTATTTAGTGCTACTATGGCTTGCTTGCAAATGGAAAACATAAATGAAGGGATAAACCACTTGGTTGGGGAAGATATAATACCAAATTTAATTATTATCAGTTTTATAATTAATATTTTAACCATAAAAAGTGTTTTGATAACTGTGCCAAATATGAAAATTTGACTGAAAAGATACAAAGCTAGAAAGACTTACTATTGATAAGATACAAGCTTTAGGAAGACTTACTACTGATAAGATACAAGCTTTAGGAAGACTACTGATAAGATACAAGCTTTAGGAAGACATACTACTGTTAAGATACAAGCTTTAGAAAGACTTACTACTGATAAGATACAAGCTTTAGAAAGACTTACTACTGTTAAAATACAAGCTTTAGGAAGACTTACTACTGATAAGATACCAGCTTTAGGAAGACTTACTACTGATAAGATATAAGCTTTAGAAAGAGTTACTACTGATAAGATACAAGCTTTAGGATGACTTACTACTGATAAGATACCAGCTTTAGGAAGACTTACTACTGATAAGATTCAAGCCTTAGAAAAACTTGCTACTGGAAAGATGCATGCCTTAGAAAGACTTACTAATTAAAGTAAGAAAAATTTGACTGATAAGATACAAGTCTCAAAAGATATACTATTGATAAGATACAAGCTTTAGAAAGACCCATTAATGAAAATAAGAAAGATAGACACAGACAGAGCAATTTTGAGCAGAACCTACTATACCATTGCATTATGAAACTAAAGAGGAATGGCCTAAGATTGTAGAAAACAAACCTTAATTTATCCAGCTATCATACAAGAATGATAACCAGATGATTGGCACTCCTAAGGCTATACAGAAGTTAACTGAGATTCTGTCAAAATGTTAGATTTGAAGAGGTTTAAGGAAGTAGTCATTTCATGTGGTATGCATTCAACCTTTGTGAAGCAGGTGTTAAATTCATGGACAAATCAGAACAGAATTATTCTACAAGACTGGAAACAGTTATAACAATTTTGGAATCTGGTACTCAGTTACAACAGAAAACATTGTAAGCTGAAACTGCTTGTTTGTACCTAGTTGCCCAAACCCAAAATAATCACACAGAAACTGTATTAACTACAACACTGCTTGGCCAAATACTTAAAGCATATTGCTAGCTAGCTCTTACATCTTAAATTAACAAACTTCTATTAATCTGTGTATTGCCACATGGTTGTGGCCTACTGGTAAGGTTCTGTCTGGTGTCCGGCATCTGTCTCCTGCAGCAGCTACATGTCTTCTCCTCAGCTCTGCCTACTCTCTCCTTCTCTATCTGCTTGAAATTCATACCTTGACCTATTCTGCACTGCAATAGGCCCAAAGTAACTTCTTTATTAGCCAATGGTATTCACAGCATACAGAGGGGAATCCTTCATCAAAACATGGTAGAAAAAGGAAGTTAGGGTCATAGAACAGAAAATAGTGTTAGAGTATTAAAATTTCCCAATACCAGCTCCTTGGTGAGGGTCAGAATGTTGATTTGCAAGGGCAATCTACATTTGATGATTACATCCTGGCCCTATGCCATATAACAACTTTAAATGTTTGGAACAAGATTGAAGAATCAGGAAAGAGGACTGAGTCATTTACTAAAATTATACAACCCTCCGCACTCCAAAAGCCTTCACTGATGTTTTATAAAGACTGACTTCAGCTGTAAATAGAATGCTATCAGATCCAAAAATTAGATAAACATTAATTGAATCTTTGGCTTTTGAAAATGCTAATTCAGAATGCAAAAGAGTAATTAGGTCTCTCAAGAAAAGATCAGAACCTATAGATGAATGGATCAGAAATATGGCTGATATTGGATCTCATGCTTATGATGAAACTTGGATAAAGAGAAATGATTTCTAAAAAGTTTAAGAAAATTAAAAAGGTTAGATGTTTTAATTGCGGCAAACAAGATCATCTGAAAAGGGGTTGTAGACAAGATCTTCCTAGGAACAATGTATTTTCTACAGATAATCCAATCAGAAGACCCCGGCCTTCTACAGTATGCAGAAGGTGTGGCAAAGGCCAGCATTGGACTAATGAGTACAGATCAACCAGAAACAGGCAAGGCAAACCTTTACCATCAGGAAATGCACTGAGGGACTTTCCACAGGTCCCAATATCAAATTTTGCTCAATAATACCCTTTCAACATCAAAAAAAACTCATTCACAGAGCAATTAAGACTGAATACATGTTGTTAAAAACCACACTGATCTGGATATGACCAAAGACAGAATAAATACTATAGATATGACAAAAAGTTCAAGAGAGACCAGAAAATAAGGATTTTTATCAAGCTATTATAAATGATCAGAGACCAAAGCAAAAAATGCATATACATGGCATTAAAACTGAGGACTTAGTAGAGGTGCAAAGGTAACAATATTTTTTCCAAAATCTTGGCATCCAGATTGGCCTCTTCAGGAGGCAAATGTTCAGCATCTAGGGGTTAGAACTTTATCTCAGGTAAGACAAAATACTAGGTGTGTTGAGTGTCTGGGCCTAAAATGACAGGAAAATTTAAATCATATGTGGCTAATATAATGAATTTGTGAGGATGTGGTTTATTACAGCAATGGAAATACATATTAAAATTCCTCCAATCTCAGAAGCAAACCATAAAATAAAGAATGCTCCTGAGAGAAATATTAAAAGGTATCATCAAGAATAGTCACATACTGTTCAGATTGTTCATAACCAGGGCACAACAAAAATATCAATGGCCTTTTTTTTTAAAATGAACATTGAGCTTGCAATAAGTGGGGGGCAAGATTATCACAAATATCCCAAAAGCAAGGAATTAAAGTTGATAAAATAACTAATTGGATCATTCCTCACATTGTATGGGAGACATCAATTTCTAGAACCCCTACATTTTATATGGATACAAATAAATCAGAAAAGGCAGGTTATAAGTCAGGAAAAATAAATAAAATGACTCATAAGGGTCTTTTCTAATGCCACTAATATCATAATCCTTTGGTTTTATTTTGACTCTTTAAAACTTTTTAAGGAAAAATATTCTCTCAAAATATATAAAATTAATATATGCATAAACACACACATATATGCACCTCTGTAATGATATTGATGGTCATGTAGAGTACTAATTCTAGAAATAAACTCTATCTATCATTCTGTATGTGATTTTGGGCTTGAGTCTGAACTGGGTAATCAGAAATTAAGCTTGTATAGCCTGGGTACACTTAATAGATTGTGATCCTTTAACCTCTCCAAGATATGACTTTTAAAATGTTTAAGCTTTGTACAGCGAACCGTAACCATTCCTTATAGTGACATTTTAAGTCTTCAAAAAAGATGATGGGGCCCCACAATGATGATTCCACCTGAATTGTGGTAACAGAACTTAACTGAAAAACACCATTGAAAGATCAACTTTGAACTAAAATTTTCTCAGGACAATTTCAAGGCAGTTAGGTAAGATGGTCTAGCATCATAGACTATTTTAGTCAGAACTTCAGCTAAGTCTTGAACTTTCTTATCACAGGGAGACTGGACAACAGCTAACTCTCCCAGGACTTGATCTTTAGCTTAATTTTTTTCAGGGACCCCTAAAGCTGCCATCACCCTGAGACAGCAAGAAGTAATTTTAAGAATATGACACACACATTCCCAAAGGTGGGGTGGGTGTTTTTTTTTTGTCATTTGGTGGATATTTATCAACATTTATGGGGGCTGATTACAAGTTGTTATTGGTCATGGTCAGGGAGGAAACTGAACAAAAGATAGTAAATGCTAGGATCTTGTTCTGAAAAGGAAATGGGCGGATATAGGATAATAGAAAAAGGTCAGATTACTAAATCTACCTTTAAACTATAAAAGCAAATAGTAGTCTCAAATATTTCATATTGGTATGGAGTTTTGAATATTGATACAAATTTAAGGTATTTTTTATGCTATATATATGTTTCTACTCTTGCTTAAGATATTTTTATGAATTGATATAAATGTAAGATAATTTTGACTGTACTGTATATATGTTTCTATTCTTCTTTAAGATAGTGTATCTGTGTAGTCCATAGAAAATTTAATGTTCTCAGGAGGGAAATGGGAGGTGGTGGCGGGGAAGAGACAGAAATCTTTAATAAATAAATAAATTTAAAAAATTTAAAAAAAATAAAACTTAATGTTCTAGTCCTTGAAAGGTATTTAGCATAACAAAGAAATACAGGTTAATACTCATCTATAACAACCAAAATTATAATCATGCTAGATATGTTTTCTAAGTCAAATAGAGATATATTTTAAATAGATATTTAAACTCTTTAGAGACCTACAGAATATAACCTTTAAGATATTTTAATAACATAGGGCATTTCTTGACAATGAGACACATATGCTCCTGGCAGTGCCAATTTACTTCAAGAGAGGACAATAGGCATTGAAGAACCTCCATAAGGAGTTTACTTTCAATGTGTCAAGGCTGGTCATTTAGACAAGAGGCTACCCTTGCTTTGACTGCTGATAGTATGCTGTCCAAACTGTACAAGTATTCCTGCTTTATAAGAACTATTTTGATATCTGAGGCCTGTAGCCTGAAGATGAATATCCCAGACTTGCAGAAGGACCTTTTGGCCGACTGTCAAGGCAGGCAGATGTCTCTGTTGTTTCTATAGTTTTGGAAATTGCTAGCTCTGCACCTCCCGTTTACTCAGGTAATAGTATATCCTTCTCATGTCTCTGATGCAGTTGAAGATTAGATAGTTATAGTTAACTGTTCATTAGTTATGATAAAATGTAAATTCATTAGTTATGATAAAATGTAAATTAGGTATAAAACTTTGGACTCACCAAGATAGGATAGATAGTAAAGTATTTTCTTGGAATTTGCCAAATACTAAAAGACTGGACATTGTGAATGTACTTCTTATTCGGTAATTGATCTTATTGAATATAGTTTTACTATGTTAGAGTTAAAACCTTTCCTTTTTATTTAAAAACAAAGGAGAAAATGTTGTGGGACAATTGTGTATGTAGACATTCCACTGTGCTAATAAAGCCACTTTGAATCAAAGGATGGAGTCAGTGATTGGCTGATAGGGATTAGCTATAGAGTTGTTGGAGGACTGAGGGGGTGTGACAGAGAGGGACAGGAAGAGAGAAAAGGGATTCTTGGGGAATTTCAGAGCTGATGGATCAGGAAAAACATGGAGAGAAGGTCAGCCAATGGCCTTACCATTGTACCTCAAATTTATCAGGTCTTTATCTCAATTTCTGACTCTTGAGTTTTTATTATATTAGAATAATTTAGGTAAATGCTGTAGGTTCATGTTGAATGATAGTAGAAGATGAATATCTATGGGCAGTAACAACAGGGCAATTACAACAGCACAATATATAAACACTGAAAGTCGCGTTGTAGGCCTTTAGTCCCAGCATTCAGAATGCTGCAAAAGGATTAATGAGGTTGAAGTCAGTTTGTGATGTGGGATTCCCCTCTGTGTGCTGTAAATACCATTGGTTAACGAATAAAGAATTTGCCTTGGCCTGTGATAGGGTCTAATAGAGATAGACAGGGAAAAGAAAACTGAATGCTGGAAGAAAGAAGGTAGAGTCGAGGAGATGCCATGTAGCCACCACTGAGAACAGACAAGCTGGAACCTTGCTGGTAAACCACAGTCATGTGGCAATACACAGATTAATAGAAATGGGTTAAATTAAGATGAAAGAGTTAGCCAATAAGAAGCTAGAGCTAATGGGCCAAGTAGTGATTTAACTAATACAGTTTCTGTGTGGTTATTTTGGGAGTCTGGGTGGCTGGGAAATGAATAGGCAGCCTCCTACAAGAAGTCTGGGCTTCATAGCAAAGACTGTGCTATACTATATCAGGCTCACCTCTTGAGAAGATCCCCTATGTGGATGATCTAGAAAATTCCCAAGCTGGAGTGCGGGTGAGGCTCATGGAGAGACACTGGAAATATTGAAGAGCAAGGAAGGAGTTCTTCCCTCACTTCACACCTTCACTAGTTTCCGACACCTGCACTTGCATCCCTGAATACTCTAACCCCTGCTTGTCTGCCCAGGGCTTCCTGTTACTCGTTTGGCTCCCTTTAATTCCCTCACCACACATGGGCTTCCAGGCTAGAGAATGGTGTCACCCAGATTGAGTGTGCATCTCCCCACTTCAGCTAACCCCTCTGGAATCCCTGTCACAGACACAATCCAGGGCTGCAAAAGTCTCCTAGGTGATTCTAAATCTATGCAGAGTGACAACAGAGTTCCTGAGAAAAAAAACAGGATTTTAATTTAATGTATAAATTCGTGAAAGAGTCGACTAACTGGTGAAAACTATTTGCAAACTGTAAAGTGTTGACCAACTGGTGCTGTGAGCCAGAAGTTGTTCAAGCAGTTAGTTATGGCCATATTTCAGTTTATGATCTGCCTCTCTGTGTTAGTTAAGGTTTTGACTGGAAGCTATGTTAACTTTGAAGAGACATCCAGCAAGTTTTAAAAACTAAAACATTTAACTGGGGGCTGGTTTACAGTTTCCGAGGTTTAGGCCATTATCATTGTGGCAGGAAACATAGTGGCATGCAGACAGACATGGTACTAGAGGAGCTGAGAGCTTTACATCTTGATTTGCAGGCAGCAGGAAGTGAACTGTCTCTATACTGACTGTAGCTTGAGCATAGAAGACCTCATGCCACAGTGAGACACCTCTTCCAAGAAGGTCATACCCACTCCAAGAAAGTCACACCTCCTAATCCTACCACTCCCTATGAGTTTATAGGGGCCAATTATATTTAAACTACCATACTCTCGCTATACCCATTTCCTTCCATTGTCTTTATCGATGAAATCTGTCAATCAGGGATACCAAAAATTTAATTTTCTAACTCACATGTGGTATTGACCTTCCAGACCACCTTAGGTGAGTGCTTTCTCCTTCTGTGTTTTGTTTGCTGGTCAGAGGAAGGCTCTATGGAGTACTTGCTCTATGCTATGTGGGTTTTACTGGGCCACATTGCTTACACCTTGTCTGTGACAGGTACTGGAAGAATTTGCCGCTCTGATTTTTTCCAGAGGTGAAAGTAATAGAGAAATTTTATATGGGTAAAATAATTCTTGCTTTTAACTTTAAAAAAGGACAAAAACACAATTTTTCATAAAGAACATTAGCCTCTTTTTTGAGAAAAAAAGAATATGTGTCAGTTTATGGTGTTACAAATGCAAATTGCATGGAGTTTTGACTTAGTTAGGGTTTATATTGCTGTGAAGAGACACCATGACCACAGCAACTCTTATAAAGGAAAGACATTTAATTGAGGTGACATATCTTCAGAGGTTTAGTTCATTATCATCATAGTGTGACATGGTGGCATGTAGACAGACATGGTGCTGGAGCAGGAGTCCTTACATCTTGACTCACAGGCAACAGGAAGTGGTCTGAGACGCTGGGTGGGTATCTTGAGCATATATGAAACCTCAAAGCCTGCCTCCACAGAGGCCCATTTCCTCCAACAAGGCCACAACTCCCATTAGTGCCGCTCCATTTGGGGACCATTTTCTTTTAAACCACCACATTTCATTCCCTGGCCCCCAAAAGCTTATAGTAATATCATAATGCAAAAATGCATTTAGTTCAATTTCAAAAGTCCCTATAATCTATAATAGTGCAAAACATATTTAAAAGTCTCAAAGTTCAAAGTCTCTTTTCAGATTCATGTAATCTCTTAATTGTAATTCTCTGTAAAAATCAAAATCAAAAGGCAGTTTACATACTTCTAATATATAATGGTACAAAATATACATTATCATTACAAAATGTCGGGAAGGGAGCATAGTGAGGAAATACTGGGCCAATGCAAGACCCCAAACCAGCCGGAAAAATTCCAAACTCTGCATCTCCATGCCTGATACCTAAGTACTCTTCAGATCTCCAAATCCTTCCTGCTTTGTTAACTGCATCACAGTTCTTTCTCTTGGGCTGGTTCCACTTCCTGTTAGCAGCTTTCTTCGGCAGGTGTTTCACAGTTCTGGCATCTCCAACATTTTGGGGTCTCCAGGGCAATCCAGACTTCAACTTCACAGCTTCACACAACGGCATCTTTAGGCCTCCATTCAGGGACACACGTCCTTGGACTCCGTAGTTTTCCTTAGTGGTGGAGGGAGATTCCATAATTCCTAGAACCATGTGGCTGAAGCTGCCAAGTTCTGCTGCTTGTTGAGGCTGGAACATGCCCCCTTGTTCAATTACATCTTCACCAGTTTTCTGTTTTCAAAGCTGTCTTCACTGCCTAAGCTTGGCTGTTCTGAAACTGGATCTGTAGACCAGGTTGGCCTCAAACTCAAATATCTGCCAGCCTCTGCCTCTGGAGTGCTGAGATTAAAGACATGCATCAGCACAACTGTCTCTAACCCTTTCTTTAATTCCTTTTCACAAGTTGGAAACTTAGCTGGGTGAGATCTTGACCTGATGTTACCACTCCCTTTCTTCCATTTCTTAACCCATTCATCTGCTTGAACACAGGACTTAGCTCCATTCCACTTTCTGATGTTCCTTTTCTCCTCAAATGTTTTTCCTTGCTCAGCTGCTCCTTTTCATTATCTGTCTTCATTATGGACACAATAGAGTCCATAATAGGCTGTTTTGAGATTTCCTCTGTCAATGGAATTAACCCAAAACTCTTGACTTTAGCCTCAGGTAGACTCTTCAGACAAGGGCAAAAAGCAGCCACAAAAACCATCACAAGACTGGTCTCTGGGCCACATGCTAACATTCTTCTTCTCTGAAGCCTCTTGATCCAGGTACCCACAATTCAACTCTCAACAACATTGTCCTCCATGCTCCTACTAGCACGGTCCATTAATCAACACTTAAAGCATTTCACTGCTTTCCTAAGCCAAACTTCCAAAATTCATATTTCTTCAAACAAAAACATGCTCAGGCCTAGTACAACAACACCCCAGACCTTAGTATCAACTTCTGTCTTAGTAATGGTTTTTGGTGCTGTGAAGACACACCATGACCACAGTAACTCCTATAAAGGAAACCATTGAATTGGGGTACTTTGCATTTTCAGAGATTCAGTCCATTATCCTCACGGTGTGGCATGGTGATATTCAGGCAGGTATGGTGCTGGAGAAGAAGCTGAGAATCTTACATCTTGACTCACAGGCAACAGGAAGTGGTCTGAGACACTGGGCAGCATCTTGAGCATATATGAGACCTCAAAGCCCACCTCCACAGTGACATATTTCCTACACAAACCACACCTACTCCAACAAGGTCACACCTCCTAATAGTGCCACTCTCTTGGGGGCCATTTTCTTTCAAACTACCACAGGCTTTATCTTTTAACAAGGAGTTTTCATCACCCCAGTTACTCCCCCATAGACAAACTCTAGACATAGGGTATGCAGCACTGCCTGTGGGCAGAGTGGGTTTCTGAGACCTCCCACCACACTTGCTTGGTCTATTTTTACATCTCCTCTTTGGTGAGCACCTAAGACCCAGTTGATAGAAAGGATCCAGAATGCTTCTCTTTTGTGTATGTCCCTGGTATGATTTGAGAGATGCCCCTCACAGGAACATGACTTTGAATCCTTAGAACTGGTCACTGTCATATGAAGTCATGGGTCCTCTGGAGTGAGATGTCGGGAGAAGGATGGGGAGCAGGGCTCCTGAGTCTGTGGGGTCCTCTGTTGTACTGTGAGCATGAGAACCGGGGGCCTCTGTCGCAGCTTACAGATGTGTAATTTCCTTGTTCCATTTCAGCAAACACTGCTGTCTTAAAACTAGAAGCTGTGCCCCTAGGAGAGACTGTGCTTAGGATCTCCTCGCTTTGTATTCTCTTGAGGGAGTCTCAGCTTTAGAGCTTGCAGCTCTGGGAGCCTGGATCAGCTCCCCTGCCCCTCCCAACAGGGCAGAACCAGCATTCACAGGCTGTGTCTGCTCTCTGGGTGTCATGTCCTGCTGTTTGAAAGAGCTGTGGAGTTAATGAATTAACTCCTAGCTGGTGGTAGAGTGGGAGCAACCAAATCTGCCCCAGGCTCTTCCTTGCCTGAGCAAGCCCATCACCCAGCTCAGTTCCTGAGATGCATGGCTCCTGCCTTGATGCTGGAGCCTGAAAGAGAAGGTACGAGCCATGCTACATGTTCTTGGCATG
The DNA here is from genome assembly GCF_037038515.1 of Microtus pennsylvanicus. Lineage (NCBI taxonomy): Eukaryota > Metazoa > Chordata > Mammalia > Rodentia > Cricetidae > Microtus > Microtus pennsylvanicus. The sequence goes on along the minus strand of NC_134579.1, from coordinate 130,714,423 downwards.
CGTGCTACCTATGAGCCGCCCCCGAACACCCATTTGTTCTGTGTGCTGTGGAGGAGAAAGGGGGTAATGATGAATGCACTTTGCTGTGAAAGTTTGATCTGTGGATGGATGCCATTACGTCATAATGAACATTGGTGACTATCGCCATAGTGTAGGGATCGTTCTGATGCTGTCAGTCAGAGTTCTGGAGAGGAGGGTTCCTGAGGCAATCCATTCAGGGGTAGACACAAGTCCATATGAGTGGCAATTGAAAAACTGTATTAAGTGGTTGGAAAGCCTCCAGCAGGAGATGGGGACCCTTGTCAGTGGACATTGCCAGAAGAATAAAAGCCTGGTTTGCTGCCTTAGGGGTAGGGTTGTGACAACAAAGACACAGGACTTCAAAAGTGGCCTACTTAGGATATTACCTCCAAGTTCCCTCCTTACAGAATAGGACCTCAGAAGGGACAGTTATGGGGAGAGTTGGCTTGGGAGTGGCAACTCTCCTTTTCTGGAAACTGAGGTAGCAGGGGGAAGAAAGAGGCAGGGGAGATCCATGGTAAAGATGTCACAAAACATGGGATCAGTTCCCCTAATATGTTAAAAGTAAGGGAGAGGCTGAGGTCCTCAGGCCCAGGACTGTGCTTTGCTCTGGGACAGCACGGGGTGCCTTCGAGTCACTGGTCCAGAGGGGGAGCCAGGCTGTAGTAGTGGAAACGTCCATTCATCAAAACTCTTTCTGTACAGGCAATAGGAGCCTATGAGAGCTTCAAAGGGTGTTTGGTAACCAATGACAACAAGGCGTGATACTTTGTGGTCCAAAGACCTCTGGGCTGAGCTCAAAGTCAGTTTTCGGCCTGGGTTCTGTCCCTCTCAGAGCTCTGTTTACAGGCCGGCTGCTGCAGCATCAGTAACTGCACTACCCTCCAGTACAGGCTATGGTAGTTTCACCATTTGTTTGCATCTCATTGGCTATCATCAGGTCACATGTCAACTCTAATCGCCAAAAACTCTCTCTTTCTTCCAAGGTGAAGGTATTTAGAGCTAAGGAGGCCATCGGAGGCTTCCACTGACCTGTTAGAAAGTCATGCTCCAGGCAGGCTTGGTGGTGCACACCTCAGCATTCTTAGGCCCAAGGCAAGAGGATGAGAGTTCAAATTCAGCCTGAGCTGCTTCAAAACATCAACAGCTAAAAGTTGTGCACACCTCTGTGCACTACGCAGAGAACAAAAGATTTATGGCTTCTTAATGGATTGCAGGGTGATTTGGGCAGTGCTTTGTCCAGCACCCCAAATCAGTAATGACTTCAGATAAAAATTCAGAAATGTTGTGGTTTCCCAACCAGTGGAGAAAATGGACTACGGAACCCACGAAACAGGACCAAAAAGAAACTTCTTTTAGAATACGCTTTCTTGGTGTGCCTTTATGTGGGACAATCACAGTCTCAGAGAGGGGCCTGATTGGCACAGGACATTCATTCACGTGGCCTCTGCTGGCCAGAGCGGACCATGGTCTGTCACTCGGCTGTGCAGTGACAAACCTCTGTTGGGTTTGGAGCATGTAACAAAAGGGCCCCATGGCGCAGCTTACTGCTAAGTGTCTGTCAATCAGTTCCTGCAGAGAAAGGGAGACAGATTTAAGATGTTCCTCTTTTCTAATATAGATTTTGTTTTTGTTTTAACACATAGCGACTCCATGCAGCCAAGTCTAGGCTTGAGATTAAGTGTACTGATGTTCCAGGTGCATGCCTCCACACCCAGGACGTCCCTTCTTTTGTCAACAGGAGGAATGCAGCCCAGGAAAGCTGGTCGCTGAAGGTCAGCTGTCTTCTTCTCCACACAAGGGAAGTAGTCAGTCAGGGAAAGAGGAGTGGGGGCGCATCTATGGAAAGGGTCGAGATCTAAAGGAGCTTGTGTGCTGTGAAATCAAGCCAGTGGGTGGCTGGGGTGGACAGTGGGCAGGGCACAGTGGGAAATTAAGGGGAGACAAGGGAAGGGTCTTGTGCCTTACCCAACAGCAATGCACGGCTGGGGAAAGAGTTGGTTTCCTGAAGCCCTTTTCTTCAAGCAGTGAAAATGACTTGGTCAAAAAAAGTCCCTCCCTCTTCTCCATGTGTGTGCATTCACACACAAACAGACACACACAACAAAGGCAGGCAGTCACACACACACACACACACACACACACACACACACACACACACACACACACACACACACATCTCCCTTTTATGGAACCCTTGAATTCTGTCATCTGGAGTGTTCTCAGCACCGATCCAGTCCCAGTGGTGATTTGCCTCCCCCTAGGTTTTCAATCACAGTCAACGTTAATGTCCCAATGACACCCAAGATGAAATCCTGGACAGTCGTTGGGCAGTGGCATCAAGAGATCATTGTATTCATGCCTCTTCTTGCAGGTCAGAGACCCAATCATCCCTTAAGTTTCCCTTTAAGGAAAGTGAATTTTAGAACCCCATGAAATTAGGATTTCTGTTTGTAGTTTAAACAAGAGGCCTATACTTTACAAAAAAAAAATGTTCACTATGACTTTAAACTCCTATTTTCATTATTTTGTAATTTTTTGATTTCTTTTATAAGTAAAAGCATATCATCTATACATATATGCATATGTATTACACACACAAAAAACCACACCCTTCGAAAATATCCATAAAGATAAAAAAAAAAAAAGAAGTCACATGCTAACACTTGCCTGTGATCTCAGCACTTGGGAGGCCCAAGATAGGGTCCCAAGTTTAAGGTCAAGTCAACCCAGATCTTTACATAGAGAAACTTTGTCTCAAAATGCAAAAATGAAGCAAACAAAAAAAGTTTTGGACAAAGAATAAAAATAATCTTACACAAATAGCCAGCAATTGCGGCACAATGATTTAGCCCTAAGAATTCAAATGCACAGCACATTTCGCCTGCAGTGAACATTTGTATGAGCCACTTTATACAGTGCGTGGATTTAGTGGATGTTATAAACAGCCTGGTTTTTCATTTAGCTCTTTGAGGTACAGGCTACGCAAGTTCACAGCCAGTTTCTCTTCAGTAGTTTCTCTAAGAAAAATTGTCTCTGAGACTTGAGTCCCATAGACCCGAGGTCCAACTACGTTTGATGTCCAAGCATTCTGACTCCTTGTGCTTTTATGCGCTGGCCCGCGAGACAGAAAGTGGGGTGAAGTGAGTCACACGTGCACAGTGCGATAAAGCAATGAATGTCTGAGCGAATTTGCAGATGATTGACATGTAAACAAGAGGCAACCCTTTTGTGTAACTTTCTTCTGAGGAGTTGGCTCAAGATCTGGATACTTTCGGGGATGCCAAATACATGGTCTAATTTAAGTGCTGTTGACTTTTTATTAAACTCTTTCCTCTAAATACCTTGCCAAAGAGAGCTAGGAGAAGCCTGCCGCTGCTGTCAAAGGCCTCACTTGACAGAGCTGTGGGCTGAGCCTGGCATCTTCTCTGCGCTGGGGATCTGTTTTCAGAGGCATCCTCGATCTGGAAGGGAGAGACATTTCCCACTGTCCATCCAAACAAAATGAAGTCAGCTTTGACTGCTGCAAAATGTCGATGAATTCTTCAGAGTAAATCAGCCCTGTCAGGGTGATACAGAACCGTCAGCTCCTTGTGACATAATATAATATGAAATGATATTGAACAACATGCGTTTGGCGCTAAATTGTTAGCGCATTTTAGCTTTGACAGCACCAAGTTTATTGCTTTAATCCCAAGGTCTTTTAAGCCTCTTTGACATAAATTGAGGTTGGCTTTTGTGGGGGGGGAGACCCCTCCACTTTCCTTTCCCTTCCTTTACCTAAAACTGCTTTTAACAGTTTATGCTAGTACGTCACACTTGTTCTGGGTGACAAAAGGAAACAGAAAAAAGGATGTATTTGAATGGAAAGAGGAGTAACAGCCACTTTAGGCTAAGCAGCCTGCACCTCCTTTTGTCCTCATGGTACAGCTTTCTTCTGGCATGTTGCGTTCCGATTCTAATAAGGTGTGGCTCCGAGAACCAAAGCAAGGTGGGGTGAAGTCTTCCACAAGGTAGAGGACAGCCACAGCCGGGGAAGAAAGAAAGAAAGAACTCCTAATCAGAAACAGAACTTGGTGCTGCATCCTGCTTCAGTGGAATGCATTTCCATATATGGCTTCCTGCCTTCCTCCTCCACCCCCTGCCCCCAACAGACACTCTCAGAGATCAAAGATGACTTCTGAAACCTTGATTTAGTAAGCATGGCACACAAGCAGAATCCTTAAGTTTTATATTGTAATCAGAGCTCCAGATGGCTGATGGGTTCTGGTCTCACACAATGGGACGGGGCAGAGGACAAAAAGGGTCTCTTCTTCGATTGCCTTTCTGAGGATGGGGTTTATTCCAAGGCACCCTGTTGACTTAGGCAGGTTCTTGTGAGAAAGTTTTTCACCTGGGAGGTCAGGCAGAACATTGGTGAAATCCTTTTGGTTCTGGTTAGGCTGGGTGGACTATCTTGAAGCTGTCCTGTGAGCTGCAGATCTCTGAACTCAGCAGGGTAGAGTGTGGTAATTCTCCTGCAGCAAAAGACAGATGTGAATTCAGCTCTTTTCCCAGAATGAAATCACTTGCTGGCCACTTAAATTCTCTTAGTTCATTTAGTCTCTCATTTATGAAACAGAGAAGTTGAATTGGACATTTGCTGTAGAAAAAGGAAGATTCAGAGACACAGCGCGGCATGTCTGGATACCTGGTCTTTACAGTTCTTCCTCTCTCTGCATCTTTGCATTGCTGCTTATAAGCACAAAGGTCAGAATTAAGTTGCATTTTTTATAAGGACTTTTTGCGAATACGTGTAGCCACCCAGAATAATTTTGCACACCGATAAACACAAACATAGACACAAACATTCAAAACATGTATGGTTATCCATAATAAATATATTTTACTAACTGAAAATGTAGCTTAGAAGACTATAGGCTCTCCATTCAATACATAATTTCTGATACTAATGTTGTAAAACAAAATGTCTGGCTGCTGAGATTATATTATAAAGTATATATGATTATATGTATTATTACAGTACATTATACACTATGGGATTTGATTGTATTCACTCCTCAGTGTCTTTCTATACTAACCCCACTGAAACTTTCTTTTTCTAAACAACTTCTCTCTTACTTTCTTTTCTTTTTCAAAGACAGAGTCTCATAGGCTATCTGGAACTTGCTATGTAGATCAGGCTGGTCTCACACTCATGAAGATTCACCTGTGGCTGCTTCCTGAGTAATGGGATTAAAGGCATCTTAAATGTCACCTCACACAGACAGCTGTTGTCTCTGGGCAGATGTGTGGTTAAAATAGTCAAGAATTATTTTTAGCAAATTTTTATGACACCTGGCATCGGATCTCTATAATTTAGGCATCTTGTTCAACTGAATTGTTTTCACCCTTTGATGAACACTCCTAACTCCTCAGTTTCTCCCAGCTATCATTCTACTCTCTACTTTTATGTGCCTGTTTTAAATTTCTCCATGTTAGATCATGCAAGATTTTCCTTTCTGTGTCTGGCTTATTCTCTGGATGTCTTCTGGTATCATTCAAGTTTTTGCAAATTTTGGGATTATCATTTTGTTTGAAGACTGAATAAGACTTGAGTGTTAGTGTGTGTGTGCGTGTGTGTGTGTGTGTGTGTGTGTGTGTTCCACATTCCATCTATCTGTCCACCCCCTCACCCATTCATCTATCCAGCCATCCATTTGTCCGTCCATCCATCCATCTGTCCATCTATCCATTATACTTTGCTATTGTAACTAACATTGTAGTGGACTTGGGAGTTCAAGTATCTCCTTCAGGTTCTGGTTTTATTTCCCTCAAGTGTCAACTAGAAGCAGGATTTTTGTGTTGTGTAGTGGTTCTGTTTTTGAGTTGCCCATGGAACTGTCATGCTGTTTTTTTTCTGTAATAAACATGCCAGTTTCAAACCCTGCCAAGATTATGTGCGGGGTTTCCTTTTCTTCTACCTTTGGCAATACTTGCATTCTTGTCTTTTTGATGATGGCCATTCTAGCAGACATGAGAGACCATTTCAAGTTAGCTCTTTTGGAAGTTTTTTAGATTTATTTATTTGATGTGTATGAGTGTTTTGCCTGCATAGATGTGTGTGTACCACATGCGTGCAGTGCCTTTGGAGGGTAGAAGGGGGGATGGATTACCCAGAGCTGGCATTATAGGTGATTGTAAGTCATCATATGGGTGCTGGGAATCAAACCCAGGTCTTCTGCAAGAACAACAAATGCTCTTAACCACTGAGCAGTCTCTCCGGCTTCTTGTTGTGGTTCTGATTCACATGTTGCATTTCCCTGATGACTGGTGATGCTGAACACTTTCCCATGGCCCTAGGGACCATTTTATGTCATTCTTTTGAGGGATGTCTGTTTAACTTCTTCTTCCTATTTAACTGAGTTATCTATTTGTTTGCTATTGAGCTCTCTATGTGTTTTGGATGTTGCCTTCTTAAAGATCTGAAGCAAACACATTCTCCACCGTGGAGGATTGTTTTTCCTGAACAGAAGATTTCCGTCCGATGAGACCTCGCTCCTGTAGTTTCGCTTGTGTTGTCTGTGTCTTTCTTGCTGTATTCTCAAAATCCTCCCTGAGATCAGCGCTGGGAAGCATTGTCTCTAGGGATTGTGCTTTTGTTTACTTTTTCTTTGTTTCTCTGTATTCTCCACATTCTGATACTACGATGTATCAAAATACTTGCATAATAAAATTTTTAAATCAGAGCGAATTTTTGTTTCTCCGCTGACGTCCTTTGAACATGGCTGAGATTTCTTCTCGCCTTGTATGTTAATTGCTGGATTCCTTGTCTAATCATTGTTTCTTTTCCATGGGTCCAGATGTACACAGGACTCCAGATGTTGTCTCACTGGAACGCAGATTTGGATGTAGCTAACACCTGTCTTTCCTGTACCGAGGGAGCTGATCATCTCTGTCAAGACCTTTAGTTTGGAGGTCTTAATTAATGAAGTGGCCCACACTCTGGGTGAAGGCCCCCCCTTGCTCTCTCATCTTTTCAAGCTCTGGGATCCTCTCAACGGAGCAGCAACTTTCTTCTTTTGCCACGTCAACTCTCCTCCTGAGTGGTAGAGTCCACTTGGGATAAAAATGAGATGCTATCAAGTAATTGCTAAAGACAAGGGCTGGTCAGAAGAGCTTTACAAGTATGGGTACTGCGATGAAGACCGTCAGAGTCCTCAGCCCTTTTGAATTCTAGAGTTGGGGGGTCTTGCTAACATATCTCTCCCCATTTTAAATCTGTTATGCAAAGCTAGGCTCCAGCTTCAATTATTTTACAAGTGGTTCAATAGTTTGATAAATTATTCAGGGTTACAGTTCATATCGCTTTAACCAAATAAACTGATCTGGGAATGCTAGATGACGCCAGTCAGACCACTGGTGGGCACATAACTCCCCCTTTGTAATTTTACATTTTTAAAAGGAAAACAATGCCAGCAAGTCATACATTAATTATGGCCAAGCAGATGTAAGGAAAACTCACCTCTCCTCTGTGATTCAAGATGGGCAGCTTAAAACTTCTCCGGCAGACAGCAGGAGGGGGATTCTCTGAGGGGCTGAGAACAATTGAACCCCAGTCCCGGCCAAGCCAGCATCATTAGGCAGACAACCTCCTTGGCCTTTTCAATTTCTAGAGAAATTGCTACCAAGTCACTCTCTGATTTAAATCTGATATACTATGCTCTGAGATGTCCTTTTTCCTTACGTCTGATTCAAGTGCCTGACTCTTCCCTATTGTATGTAGACACCGCTACCTCTCCAGGGAATGGAAGGAAGCATATGTAAGCAGAACTCTGCCGCTGTCTACAGAAGAAGCACCCATTTCTAGGAGTAGACCTCCTGTTGAACAAACACAACTGTTTCCTAACCCTGGAGACCACTCTGCTAAGGGTCATGAAGGCATGTTCATCTCCTCATGTCTGCCTCTGGTGCCATCAGGAATGGGCGCATGAGGAGGACTCTGATAGTCCCATGGAAACAATGTGTGATCAACCAACAGCTACAGGTTCTGGTCTGTAGCCAGGAAATGGCCACACCTCTCCAATATGTATGCTTCTTGGCCTGGACAGAGAAGTGCTTTACATCAGGAAGATCTCCATTATCTGGAATACAAATTTGGTCTCCAAGTTCTGCCCTACTCCTCCTAGACCTAAAACCTCCATGAAACAAGCTTCTTTCCACCATAGGCTCATGCGGTTGGATAGTTGGTACCTAGCTTGTGGGCTTTCTGAAAGGCTGTGGAACCTTGGGGCATGAGGCCAGACTTAAGGAAGCAGGGTGCTGGGATAGGCATTTAAGGTTATATTTGTCTCAGGTTCTAGCCTCATTTCTCTGCTTCCCAGTCCACCAAGATGCAAGGAACACTGCTTCATACTTGCCGAGCAGTGAGAATGGAGTCACTCCCACTGCCACACCTTCCCTACCATGATTGATAGTACCCCCCTAACTGTGAGCCAAAGCAAATCTTCCTGCTTTGTTATAGAAACAAGAAAATCACACAGTAAACATGTCTGCTGTCTTGATAGTGAACACAGTCTGGTAATCCAGACTACTGTGGCCACGTGGAACTTTGGAATAAGAAATTGCTATTAATTTCAATCAATATATAATTAATACACTTCTAGAATATGAAACCTACCTAGTATAGAAAGTCCGGACAAACCCTTACTTAGTATCTGGTATCTCTGGGACATCTTTAAAAAATCTGTTTTAAACATTTTTAACTACATTTAGGTGTGGTTGTACGTGGCTATGTTCCTGAAAATGCAGGTGCCTGTGGAGACCAGAGGCACTGGGTCCCTCGAACTGGAGGTAGAGATGGTTGTGAGCTGCCATGGTGTTGGGAATTAAACTTGGGTCTTTTGAAGAGCAGCAAGTGCCCTTAATGACCGAGCCATCTTTCCAGCCCTCTCTGGCCAGTCTTACATGAATTTCGCTTGTTCCACCTCCGTCTTTGGAGTCATTAACGCATCTTGGCATTGTGTTCCTTGTGGCTATTTTTCCTTTGGTAATCACACTGATGGAGTCACGAAACATCACCTCTTTTCTCTGAGCTCTAAGCTCACTATTAAATGACAGTTTCATGCAGTAAATTTTCAATAAGATACGTGAACGACTGTCAAGGTTTGTTCTGTCAACATGACATGAACTAGAGACACCTGGGAAGCAGGAACCTCAATCGAGGAATTACCACCATCAGATTGGCCTGTGGCATGTATAGGAGGCATTTCTTGATTCATGATTCATGCTGGAGGGAGGGCTCAGTCCACTATGGGTGATGTCACCCTGGGCAGGTAGGCCTGGGATAGATGAAAGTCAAGTGGAGCAGGCCATGGGGAGCAAGACACTAAGCAGCACTCCTCCGTGGTCTTTGCTTTGGTTCCTGCCATGATTTCTCTCAGTGATAGATGATAAACTAAATAAGCCCCCCTTTCCTCAGGTTGCTTTGGGTCCTGGTGTTTGTTGCTGCAAGCTAGAACAATGGCAGGGTAGCTTTAAGTGTAGCACACAGATTCTGAGTACGTCTCAGGATAGCGACAGAGGAATTTCAGAATTAAGAGTCATCACAGTGTGTTCTTAACAACTACTGCATATCAGAGACTAAACGAAAGATGCTCCTCCCAGCAGGCAGATGCGGCTGTGGACATTTGTGGTTTTTAAATAGGAGCCAGTTTGTCTTCCTTAAACAGAGAGAAAACTTGCTATCAATGGTGACACTCAGGACTGTGGTTTCAAACCAGCTGCTTGTTGGGGTCTGGCTCACAGATGTGAATTTTCTTTCTTTTTTTTTGACTCACAATGGATATTTTTAAATAATAATATGCTCACATTAAATTCAGTGGTCATTATCTTTAAATCACTAGATCTTCCTAAGCCCTTTGAAAGACACAGTATCTGGTGACATCGAAGACAGCTCCTTGCATGGTGAGGTCTGGCTGGTGCTACCTCCTGCCATCCTAATTTCCCATGACTTCATGAATTTGAGGGTAGCTCTTCCTCACACCTGCCTGATGTTTGCAAGCACACATTTGCCTCTTAGTCACGCACAATCCAGAAGAGCCATTGTTTTTTAAAAGTTGTTCGTTTATTTTTATATTTTACATGTATGGGTGTTTGGCTGTGTGTCTGTCTATGCTCATACAGTGCCAGCAGAGGCCAGAAGAGGATGTTGGATCCCCTAGACCTAAAGTTGCAGGCATTTGTGAGCCAGTATTTGGGTGCTGAGAACTGAACGTGGGTCTTCTGAAAGAACAACAAGTGCCCTTAGCCCCTAAGCCATTTATCCAGCCCCCAGTGTTGGGTTTTGAGAGCTACACTGTAGTGAGGAGGAGTTACCCGATCTTCAGGCGCTTTGAGCATCATTCATTTCATTCTGTGAAAGTGACGACATCAACCTGCAGATTTTTGCCTAAAAAGGCCCAAAAAGTGCCTTGAACTCTTTAGAGGTTACTGATAGTCAAAATGCTAGATTTCAATTCTTGGCACTTCAAACTCTATGAAACATCTGTCTTGACTCCCTTGTCTTTCATGTTTGAAACTGGATACTCTTCTAACATTGACTTTTCAGTAGACAGAGTTGACAGTTTTCTCTGATTTGATGCCCAGGCACATGCTAAGTTTGATTTTTTTAGGAGCTGAAGCCAATCCTTGGGTGTGATTTTTTTTTTTTTTGCATTTTAGGGTTTTCCCCTGTTTTTTTCAGGCCACTCGTCTTGTGTCTTGCTAGTTGCTGCACTGCAGTTTGCAGGATAGATTTCATATGCAGGAACTCTGGGGCAGATGCTGCACATGGAGACAGTGGATCATTCCTGGGGAAGTTAGGATTATAGGAGAGACCTGGAGGGAAAACTTGAGGAGTGTGGGTATTTCACAGCTACCTCGGTGTCTCAACGGCCAGATGCTTTGGCAAATGCGCCTTATGACAAGTTTGCAGAGACTGTTTATCATTTGTTCACCTGCAGGCCAAGATGCCCAAAATTCAGTGTCCTCCACAGTGGAACAGAGGTGATGACTCAGTGGCATTTTAGGGATGGCCAGAGAGAAGTCCTGTTGGAGACTGGTGTTAAGCATCCTCTTCCTGCTGCAGAGCCACGGAAACACTTGCAAAAAACCTTGATTGGTAGCTGCTACTCAAGGATGACACTTCTGGGCCTCTGACATTTAAAATAGATGTTCCTGCCACCCAGTGCTTGTTGAGTGGGCTTGGATTTTGGTTGCTTTCCAAGCTTTTGCATGAATGTCCTAAATTCTTATGAAGGTATATACATTTCAACCCCCATCCAAACTGGTGACTTATTCTTCAGCTTGTTTGCTAGAATATACCATTCTGTGGGCAGAATCCCCACATGACTGGCAGAAGCATGTGTGTTCTAGCTTGGAGACCAACCACAGCCACCTCCTTGCAAGGTGTCACTCAGAGAGCAGCCAAAGACAGACTTCAAACCCTGAGTCATTGCCCAAAGAAAGTGTCTAGTCTCTTGACTAAGTTTCTTGCAGTGTCTCTTTGATTTCCCAGGGACGTTTATAGGCATTGATAAGCAAGAAGATCTGCCCTGAATTACAACGTTGATCACTCTATGCTTCTACAGCCTGGCCATACTCTGAATTCACAGCCAGCCCAACCCCTTCCCTCTACAATGTCTGGGATCCACTTAATCCACTCCCCACTGTCCTAGATGTTCACCACAATTCCATTTCTTCACAGTTCCTGGTTTCCAGTTGGTTAAGGCTTGAAAGGTAAGAGCCCAACTCCAAATGATTGGTGAGAATAGGCTGGCTAGCTTCTTGGAAGACTTATCTGTCACAACCGTGACCTGCGTTCATCTGGATACTTGAGTTTCCTAGATAGAGATTAATAAATAATGGTGGGTATTTTTTCTGTGCTTTGTTTTACATATCAGCATCAAAACCTTCATTGCCAAGCATGGGACCCTAGTTTTTTAGGGTACATGAACTGACCATTCTAATTCTAAATCATATGATATATTAACCAGAAAAGCCACAGAAGAAATCGGGGTGTGTTGTTTTCTACCTTGTGAGTTTTATTTATTATTTACTCACTTGTTTTGTTGAGATACGATCTCACTGTGTAGTCTTGGCTGGCTTGGAGCTCACTATTCAAGGCAGGATAGCCTCAAAGTCATAGAGATTTGCCTACATCAACTTTCCAAGTGCTGTGGATAAAGACATGCACCACGATATCCTGCCCTTATGGTCTTCTTCTTCTTCTTCTTCTTCTTCTTCTTCTTCTTCTTCTTCTTCTTCTTCTTCTTCTTCTTCTTCTTCTTCTTCTTCTTCTTCTTCTTCTTCTTCCTCCTCCTCCTCCTCCTCCTCCTCCTCTTCCTCTTCCTCCTTCTCCTCCTCCTCCTCCTCCTCTTCCTCCTTCTCCTCCTCCTCTTCCTCCTCCTCCTCCTCCTTCTTTTTTGCTTTGGTTTTGAAACAGGGTTTCTCTGTAGCTTTGGACACTGTCCTGGAACTAGCTTTTATAGATCAGGCTGGCCTCAAACTCACAGAGATCTGCCTGCCTCTGCTTCCTGAGTGTTGGGATTAAAGGCATGTGCCACCATTGCCTGGCACTTATGGGCTTCTTTAAATTATTTATTTATTTGTATTTTGTATGCATGTATGTATATGTATCATATGCATACAGTGCCCATTGAGGAGAGAAGATGGTATCTGAGACCCTGGAGCTGGAGTTACAGATGCTTGTTAATTGATTGGTATGGAAACCAAATCCACAGAGTCATCTCTCCAAGTCCTCACAACCTTCCAGAACTATCATTTATCTTCTATAAATCAGAGATTTTTTTTTACAAAGAGGAGTTGTGGTTCCCTCCTTATTTGTGTGAGTTATAGACTCCCACTGTAATTTGAAATTGCAAAGAGCACTGAACCAGACACACACTTCTCCAGAGACATACTTCACATGAAGTTATATTAGGCATACTAAGAAACCAACAATAAGGAGCAAAAATAAAATAATGATAACAGTCCACTGTGGTTATCAAACGTTTGTAAATGTGATCTCTCTCCTCCCACTCTTGTCACATACTGAAAGAATTTTAGGGCTTTCCTTTGGCGTATTTGATTTGGAAGAACTTAGTCTTGCACTTTGGGGTGGACCACCATTAATTAACATCAGAACCACTTGTTCATGAGTACTCATTATGATGTGTATATGAAGAGTTCCCACAGGTTCCTGTGTTGACCACTTGATTCCAAGGTGACACAGTCATGTTGAAACTTCAGAGAGTATGGCTTAGATGGAGACGAGGGTCACAGAGGGAAGGCCTTTGAAGGTTATCTATGTGATCTCCAGTCTGTTCCCCTCTCTCTGCTTCCTGTCTTTCTGAGCTGAAGACTTTCTTCCATCTCGTGATCTCACCACTGTGATGTTCCAGTCAAGGGCACAGAGCTAAGAAACCGTGAAAGGAGCTTGTTGAAGCCATAAGAAATTAGATACTTTCTCTTCTTAAGTTGTTCTTGCGGGCATTTTTGACACAGGAACAAGACACTGTTGCTCCGTGACAGCCACTTTGATCATTGAGACAACTATGGGTAGCGTATACAGTCCATGTACTTTGGATGAAGTTCACTTCACGAGTAGGGCAGAGTATGATGCTGTGGTATTTCATTATAGCACCTAGGATGCCGAGTAGGTGACATGCAGTGAGAAGGTATGAACCGGTTTCTCTTGTTGTTGTTCTAGAGGTTTCCATTTCATCTTCACAGGCTATAGTTGACCTTCTGTAACCAAAACTATAGAAACTGAATCCATGGTTGAGAGGAATCATCTTTTCTCCACAGAAAGAACGCAGGCTTGGGCTCTCTTCCCCGGGTCTGCTCCTGACTCTTCCTCTCAGGTAACATGAGCAGGGAGGATGAGTGGCCTGGACAGACTAAGGGCCAGGACACCTTTCTCTGAACTGGCCATACCCTGTGCTCAGAACAGCAGGAGGAAGGGAGAGGGTGGGGGAGAAGAATGAGTGATATTTCCCTTCTTGATCCCCTTGTCTTCCATCTTGGTTACCCCATTATCTTTGTCTACCATGTGGGTGACAGGCAAGTAGGGTCTCCTTCCCTGAACTTCACTTTTACTCCACAGTGTGGTGTGCGCTCGGTGACACTTCTTTGAGAGAATATCCCTTTTAATTTTAGTTTTTTCATTGCCTCAAAATTCCATACATGCCTATAATATATTTTGATAAAAGTCTATCCCCACTCCTTCTCTAATCCTTCCCCTCTGCCCTCCTCCAATGACTTTCCCCTCATGAATTCAAGTGCTCTATTTTTCAAACCCACCGAGTCCTTCTGTACGTGCACGGGTGTAGGACAACATGGGCTACCTCTTTCCAAGCTGTTGGTCAGTGGGATCCCATGGACTCCCCTCCACAAACATTATAGAATCTTGCCATAGCTCTTGGTCACCCTCCAGAACTTGATGGTAAGACCCTATTGCTGAAGATGCCCCATCCTTGAGTCACAGGACATGGGGGAATCAAGCTGGTATTCCATCTTAGAAACTCTATCTCTGCTGACTAGCTTCCATTGTGCTGTGAAGTTCCATGTACACTGCCAGGGAGAAAAGCAACCAGCAGTCTTAACCAGCTATGAACTGTGCGGACTGCATGGATAACTGGCCTCATAAGACAGACCAACAGGTACAATAGTGGCATGGATGTTATAGGAGTAATCAACCATTTTCGCATTAGAAACTGACCATATTCGCCATGTTGCTTTGGATGAGCAAGAAGGCAACCTTATGTCAACCCTGAGGTACTGACTTGACTCAACTTTCTTTTCTTGGAAAGACTTTGTTCAAAACAGGAATCTTGCTCTTCCATGATGAAGGGTTGACACTGTTGCCCTGTATAAGAATCTGCCTGGGTTATTTATTCATCCACTTTATCCCCACATCCTGTGCCCATCAACAACCATTTTGATATGTTAACACATACTTGAGTTTTGTGTTCCACTGGGTTCTCACAAATATGTATATAATCTTGATTTATATGCATGAAACTTAATTTTATGGAAATGCTATTGGTTGAGACAGCATCATCTTGTTTGAATTTTTTCTCACTTGGCACTATTTCGAAAACCCATGCATGTTGGTATGTGCATCTCTAGTTTGTCACTTCCAATTCATTCATGGGGGGAGGGTTACTCTGTGGCTTGCATTCACCATATTTCACTTATCCACTTACCCCCTGGTGGGTAACTCAGTAGCTTCTACCTCTCAACCTGTGCATACTGTAATGAACTTTTATGAGCATGTCTACCTCTAAACAAATAGAAAAATTTGGGGGGCACATACCCTGTAGTGGATGCTTATATTAAAATTAACCAATTATTGTACTATAGTTGACCAGTTATTCTACTGGGTTGATGCACCTGTCACTTGCCAATAACAGTGAGTTATTGTCTCACACCCATCCCAACATTTGGCATTATCTTGTTTTCTCATTCAGCCAGTCAAACGTGCATAAATGTTTGTTTTTGTTTTTGTTTTTTTTTTTTGGTTTTTCGAGACAGGGTTTCTCTGTGGCTTTGGAGCCTGTCGTGGAACTAGCTCTGCAGACCAGGCTGGTCTTGAACTCACAGAGATCTGCCTGCCTCTGCCTCCCGAGTGCTGGGATTAAAGGCGTGCGCCACCATCGCCCGGCAAACGTGCATAAATGATACCTCATTAATGTGTTAATTTGTATTTCTCTATTTCTCGTTTTAAGCATCTCATCATTGTGCTTGTTATTTTTCGAATTATCTCATCTATATCTTGCTAATAACACTCTTGACCATTTTTCTCCACTGTATTGATGTTTCCTCCTGTGGTTATGCAGAAATTCCTTATGAATTCTGGAAACAGTAGGGGCTTGTTTTAAGTATTACAAATATTTTCACTTGTATCATCTAGTAATTTTGTTTGTTATCTTTTGAACAAGTCTCTTTTAGTTCAACATAATGAAATGAATCCCTTTTTGAGGCCTTATGGTACTTGTCTCTGAAGTTCATTTAAAAAGGCTGTGGCCAATGTTCTGACATAACACAGAGGGGCCTTGAAAGAATAGAGAGGGATAGGATGTATCAGAAATTATCTGCAAATGATATAACTGTATATCCAGAATGATCAATTAAATCAGCATATAGTATTAGAACTAACAAGAGACTTCATTCATATTTCTGGATGCCAAATTAAAATATCCACAACACTTCTCCACCCCAGCAATAACCAACTCAAAAATAGACCATTAAAGATATGTTTGTCGGCCAAGACAATGCATTTTGTCTTTTCCACTTTGTTTACACAGAGAATTGATCTTCTCTTGGAACATTTCACAAACACATAGTATCTGTGATGGCCTGGATATAAAGTTCACCCCTAAAAGTCTCACCCACTAATTGAGGAGTGTCTTAGTTTGTTTTCTACTGTTGTGATAAAAAAGAACTGATCAAATGTAGTTTGAGGGATCTTATTTCATCTTATAACTTATAGTCCATCATGAAGGAAGTCAGGGAAAGAACTAAAGCAGAAGCCATGGAAGAATACTACTCCTGTCTTGCTATCTGTAGCTTTCATAGCTTGCTTTTCTTGTTTTTGTTTTTCAATCCAGGACCACCTGCCCAGGGGTTACACTGCCTGGAGTCCTTAGTGAAAAGAATGCCCTGCCTCACTTGACAAACTAATGCAAGCATGTTTTCAATTTAGATTCCCTTTCCCAGATGGTGCTAGATTGTGTCAAGGTGACAAAATACTAAACAACAGAAGGACATTCTGAGAACTCTAGGAGGTGGGGACTAGCTGCACAAAGCAAGTCACTGGGAGGTAGATCCTTGAGATAATCTTATTTCTAGAATATTCTCTCTCCCTTTCTCTTTCTCTCTCCCCCTCTCTCTACTTCCAGCCCTTCCCCATCTCCACCTTCAAGCTTCATTCATGTCCATACTGAAGTGAAGAAGTTCCTTTCCCACAGAGACCTAGACTCATGATGTGCTATCCATGAACTGAGTCCTGTGAGACTGTGAGTCAAAACAGAGCTTTCTTTATTGAAGTTCTCAGGCACATTGTCATAGTAACAGGAAATGGTGAGTACAGCATCCTAACAGGAAACACTGTAGGAAAGAGGAGGGATCAGGGACAAGGTGACCCTACAGGATAGAAGGACATGAAAGTGAGGAGTCTTCAAGGTTTTTTGGGTCTACAGAGTCACTGGAACCCTGTGAGCTTGAAGGGAAGAGATGGCATGCCATATACTTTGCCTTCTCAAGTAATGGGTCTTCAGTACTTACTGAGGAATGAATGTGGCATGGTTACCAAGTTTCTTGCAACCAATTGTCTAGAACTTTCCATGGAGTCCCATGGGAAAGCCTTTTGAATGTAGAATTATGGTGCAGGAGAATTGTCTGTATTCTGTCAATCATGTTTTAAATAAATGCTGACTGGTCATGCAGGAAGTATAGGCAGGTCAACTAGAGAGGAAATAGAGGTGGGGTGATGAGAACAGGAGTATTCTGGGAAGACGGAAGCTCTTTCCAGGAGTCCTCTCCAGACACCGAAGAAGCAAGATGTGACCTGCCCTGCTGAAAAAGGTACTGAGCCATGTGGCTAACATAGATAAGAATAATGGGTTAATATACGTTATAAGAGCTAATACGAAGCCTGAACTAATGGGCCAATCAGTTTATAATCTTATGGAGACCTCTGCATAATTTTTTCTGGGATTAAATGGCTGGGGAACCAGGTGGGACAGAAACCCCAATAAGCCCAGCCCTCATGTTATAGGATTAGTTTGGGGAGATGATCAGGGAAACAATGTAAGATATTTAACACTCTCAGAAATAGGATTGAGAAACAATTTTGGAACAAATCTTTTTATAACAAAGTATTTTGGGATAAATACTTTTAACCTAAGGACTCCTAGAGTACCTCCATTCAGGACATAATAGTTATTGTGGTAAAATAGACAACATAAAATACACTACTTAAATTATTTTCAAGTATACCCTCTAGTGACATGATTATCACCATCCATCTCTAGAACCTTCCACCATCGCAGACTGAAATTCTTTCCTCTCTGGAGCATGACTCCTCCCTCTCTCCACCACCCCTCAGTAGTCACTGTTATTTGTCTCTTTGTTTGGGGATGGTGTCTCTACATCCCAGGTTCACTTCATGCTAATAATCCTCCTGCCTCAAGCTTGCCAAGAGAAGAGATGGCAGGCATGTGCCTGGCGCCGTTCTATTTCCTGTCTCTATGAATTCAAATACTTTTAGTAGCCTGTGTCAGTGGCATCACACAGCATTGATGCTTTTCCTTATGGCCTATTTCACTGTCTGTCAAGCCTCATTCACGTTCTAGCAAGTGTCAGGACATATTCTTGTTTAAGGAAAATGTTGTATTGTATATATGAGCTGTGTTTGACTTGCCCACTGATTCATTAGTGGACATTTAGCTCTCTCTCGCTCTTTCTGTCTCTCTCTGTCTCTGTCTCTGTCTCTGTATCTCTCTTTCTCTCTCTCTCACACACACACATGCACTCCACTTAAGCCATATTTATCGCACATATAATCTTGTCCAGTAATAGGCATTTGTAATTATTGCCTCTGCATTTCTGAGGATCTCCTTAGAGACTAGTGCTGAGTCAAGAGCTCTGGTGTCATCTGACAAAGAAGGGTGTCTAGAAGACATTCCACACAAGGGGGTCACTCTCCTCTCCCCCAGGATGGAGGCATGGCAGGAATGGAGTCCTTCCATGGAATGATTAGCTCATCAGGCAGGCCATTGCTGGTTAGTGTTTTGGGCAGGGATAAACATCTATACAAAGATGACCAGGGACTACTAAGTGGTAAAGTGTGACTGAGGCATGGGTTGTATGTTCATAGTGGTTTGTATGTAGACTGTGTATTCCTAGCAGGCTGTGCCCTGGTGGAAATGGGTAAATGATCAAGCTAGAAAAATAACCTGAGGACAACATTTAAGTGATTATTTCTTGAGATCACAGGAAATTGATTAAATCCTGAAATAAAAATATAGCCTTTTCTCATGCACAGACACTTAATATACCTCTTTATGTGCATATGGTTTTTGTGACTTAATGATACATATGCAAATAAACTTTTTTGATATCTATGTACAGAAGGTTTCCTGTTGTTTGTGGTCCTTAAACCTTCCTGGTGGTGTGTTCATGAATGTGCTGGAGTCTACCTAACCAGCTCCCTGTAGGGGGATGTTTGGCTGGTTTACCCATCTGGTTCTTAACAGCAACTAATGAACATACTTGCAGAGACATTGCCTTATGTGAGTTGCAAATATAAGTAGAGGATAAATTCCCCACTGGGTAATTGACCAGTCAAAGGGCATATGCATATGTAATTTTTATAGATGGTGCTGACTTGCCCTGCTAGAGGGTTACATCAACTCCTAGTTCCCATCAGAAAATCTGCTTGGTTTATTTCTGTGGTGTCTCAAGGTGTCATCAAACTTGCCGATGTTTTCTGTTTCAGTGGGTGAAAATGGCATCATGGGATACCTGCAGTTTGGGCATAGCTCATCACAGCCAACTTGGGGTTTTACATCTCCTAGCTGAACTTTCTTGTCAACCAATCCATTTACAGCTCGGTCTTGAGATTTTTAGTATAAATTCTGAAGAAGTTTTGTTGTTTTGAGCCTGTAAGAAGAGCAAGTATTGCTGGAAATTTAGCAAGCACTTTTTTGTCTTATATCTGAGATAATAAGATGATTCTTCTTAAGCCCAGTTGTTTATATTTATTGGATTTTTGTAAAATTTCACCAAGTTTGAATTTCTGAAATAAAACCTCATTTTTATTGTTCATCATTTTTTAATGGTTTGATGTACACAGTTGCTAATATTTCATATTGACTTTTATATCAACATGCATAACACCATTAAGCTTCAGTTTTTTAAAAAAAAATATTTGTGTCCAATTTCTGCCAGCTTGTGCATAATATTATATCTGCCTTAATGAAAGAGTTTGTAACTGTTCCTTTTTTCTCCTGGTGCCGTAGACAACATTATTGAGTCAGGCGAAGTCATGAAAACCATGACACCCTGGTGTTAGACTTTCTGTGTACCTGTTACTTAGGTTCTTCTGCCTCCCATAAAGAAATCCATGCAGCGTACTTCTACTGTTAGGCATGCAGCACACCCCTATGCTAGGCAACACACCCCTACTGCTAGGCATGCAGCATCCCCCATATGCTAGGCATGCAGCATCCCCCATATGCTAGGCATGCAGCACACCCCTACAGCTAGGCATGCAGCATACCTCGACAGCTCAGCATGCAGCACACCTGTATGCTAGGCATGCAGCACACCTGTATGCTAGGCATGCAGCACACCCATCTGATAGGCATGCAGTGCAACCCCGTGCTAGGCATGCAGTCTACACCTACTCTGGAGATCAGATCAAATTTATCTGTGCCTCTCTCTACCCTGACTCTTTCTTGCTCTCATTTAATTTCTAGCATTTTGAGCTAAGATGCCTGATTTGTCTTCATTTGTTTGGTCCCTTTCTGTGTGAGTGTATATCTTACTGTTGTATAATATTTTGTTTCTGTTTTGATAACTAAAGCTTGCTTGGAGTCAGAGTGCAGAGCTCCCCACTAGTTAACCTTAGAGGTCTGGAAGACTATTCAGAGCAACAAGGAGTGATAACGAATGAAGCATCAATCTAATTAATCTTCATCAATAAAAGTCAGATATTGGGATAAAAATCTGGGCGATCAGAGAACAGGAGGTAGCTACCAGTTGCTTCCTACCTTTTAAGTGCAGAACATACCTTTAAAACATATATGTTGGTTTAGAATAGCTGCCTATACAATGAAATGTCTCTCTGTAGTTAGTTCATTTGTAGTCAAAAGAAAACCTAATAGTATATATAATCCAGACTCTCTGTGTATTTTCCACTTTGAGTGGCTTTTTAAAATTACTTTTTAATCTTTATTTTCTATACCTCTTTAATGCCATCTGTACTCTTTTATATTACTTTCACTGTTTCTTTAAAGATTTTTTTGTTTTTAAAATCATTTACCTCTTTTTGTAACTGCCTATACTATTTTTTCCTCTCTCTCCCAAGCTTATGTACATTTTCTAAAAAACATACTGTGTTTTATTTAGAGGTCTTTTATGTCTGAATCTGTCTTATTGTGTATCTGAAATCCTGTTCTCACAAGGAGCATTTTAAAATGGTAAGCAATGTGATTGTGGCAGCCCTGGATGCTGGCTCCACTTCACTTGCCCTTTCAATATGGTGGAGGTATGTTTACCACCAGCTCTGGGACAGCTGGGTGGGAGCTGCGCTCCTCACCTCAACTCTGGGAAGAACCATACAGCACATAGACTTTTTTGTTTTGTTTTATTTTTTTCTGAGTAAAAGCTAAACCTGTTACGCAGCACATTGTGTAGCCTGGAAATATCTCTGCATGGTGGCAGAAATCCACCATGCTCTCCTTCCTGTGCATGCCTAGCGGACCTGATCCCACCACTTGCCCAGGTGGGGAGTGCTGAGTCTCGGGCATGCTCTCAGCTTCATTTCCCCTGACCCAGAGTGGACATACAAATATCCTTGACCATAAATGGGCAGGTCACACAAGATAGCCCCAAATGGTTGGGTGCCATTGTGTAAACAGAGAATGTGTTTACATTTCCCAGCTGCCCAAACATTAATAATCACACAGAAAATATATTAATTGTAACACTGTGTGACCAATGGCTCAAGCATATTTCTAGCTAACTCTTATATCTTAAATTAATCCATTTTTATTAATCTATGTATCACCATGAGCATGTGGCCTACAGGTAAGGTTCCGGTGTCTTTCTCTTTTGGCAGCTACATGGCATTCTTTGACTCTGCCTTCTTTCTTCCTGCATTCAGTTTACTTTTTCTGCTTGGCTCTATTCTGCCCTGCCATAGGCCAAGGCAGCTTCTTCATTAACCAATGGTAATAAAACATATTCCCAGCATGCAGAGGGGAATACCACATCACTACCTCTTCAGTTTCTTAGTTCAAAAGAGCCCAGAGCCAGTCTCTGCCCTGTCTTACCACTTCCTGTCTCTGTACAGTCCTCCAGACCTCTATGTTAACTAGGGGCTAGCTCCACCCTCCGACTCCAAGCAAGCTTTACTTGTCAGAACACAAACAAGATATCACACAACATCTTATGACCTTTTTTTTTTTGAGTGGATGACTTTCTCTGCTTTACAACTATATCTGTCTTCTCTGATTGACAATATTACTATAATTTTACTGAAATTTCTTAAAATTTAGATTGCTTTCTTCATCAACATAGCAGTACACATAGAGACATTTAAAAGTTTTCAGATAGGAAAGGCCTTTTGTTTTTATTTCATTTACTTCTGTTTTTACTATATTATAATCAGAATGATCTAGTTCTTAAAACAAAGACAAAGAGGCCATGAGTGTGAAAGAGGGCAAAAGGAAAGCACATGAGAAGGTTTAGTGGGAGGAAAGAGAAGGGGAAAATGATAGAATTATAATCGCAAAAATATTTTAAATTATTGACATTCCTTTGTCTCTTTTTAAAATTCCTTGACAATTTCACCCATGGATGCAAGATATTTTGCTCTTATTGACTCTTAATTCCCAGTCCCCAGACTTCTTTATTTATTTGTTTTATTTAAAAAAATGCATGAAGTTACTTTGTGGTTTTGAAAAAAGTTATTGGGGTTTCTTTATAACCTACAATGTGATCAAATTTTACAATAAATGTCTTATGGAAATTCATGAAGAAAGTAAATGATATTTTGCCAGGGTATGTAATAAGTGTATCTCAGTGCAATCTGACCTGTTTAGTTGTGTGGCTCAAGTACACTAAGGTTGATCTTCCTGTCCCCTTGGCCTGTCTGGGCCTGAGCCATGGCTGTCCCCTGTTCCTGCTGCTGCTGCTGCTGATTCTGCTAGATTCCCCAGCTATGTGTGCTCCTCCTCTGTTACAAATGCGGAGTCAGCCATGTGCAGGACTAAGAATCCTCACAACATCCCCAGGAGCCTCATTTACACAGGAGAGGACACTCTTCTTGCTAAGTATGGTGGAACACATGTATAATTCCAGGTCGGAGCAGAAAGATCAGGGGTTCAAGGTCATCCTGGGCTATCTATTAAATTTGAGGCCAGTTTGGGCTATGGGAGACCTGGTTTCTTAAAAACAAACAAACAAACAAGCAACAAATAATAGATAAAGGGTAAAAAGAACAGAAGGTTCCCTTCTCTCCCTCCATCATGCTGCTTTTCTGAATTCTGTCATATTAGACATCGAGTATTCAGCCTCCAGCCCCTTCATGCTCACAGTCTGGGATGCCTGTGAATGTCATTATATTATATTATATATATATATATTGTGTATTGTATTTGGCTTCTCTGGTCATTAGGACCTTATGCATCTACAGAGTCCAGGGTTGACTTTGCTTTTTGTGCAGGCAATCTTTCTCACTTGTCCCTTCCTTTACTATGACACCAGTTGTTCTTGTTCTGAGATGTTACTGTGTGGTAGACTTTGCTTCTTTGTTTTGTTCTAAGGTTTTTTTACTTATTTGTTTGAAGCAGGGCCCCACTCTCTGGTCCTGGCTGGTCTCAAACTCACAGAGATCAGCCTCCTTCTGCCTCCAGAATGTTGGGATAAAAGGTGTGCACTCCCATACCCAGCCTTGATTTGTTGTTTCCAAAGTCCTCTGCTATGTGGTCAATTCTATTTGCATTTATTCTCCTGATATATAAAAAACTTGTACCATGTACTCATCATAATTCCTCTAATTATAACTTTATGTGGCATCTTTAGCACTTATTCCTTCCCTTTGTGATTGATGACATAATTCATGCCTCCCTCTCCTTCCTTTCTCTGTCTTTCTTTTCCACCACCAGATTTAAATAAACATTAATATATTTCCCAGGGGTTTGTGTGTGTGTGTGTGTGTGTGTGTGTGTGTGTGTGTGTCTGGGAGGGGGTTCTTATATGTGTACTGTTCTCACATCATTTCCCTCCAACTCCTTGGGTAACTCCTTCTCAAATTTATAACTTTTTCTTAATTATTATTATTACACATACAGAGAGAGAGAGAGAGAGAGAGAGAGAGAGAGAGAGAGAGAGAACTTGCTGTATTTATTTAATATTTGTATGTATATGTGTTTAGGGCTGACCTGGGATTGGATAGCCTATCAGGAGCTCGTCTCTGGAGAAAACTGATCCTTCCTCTCTCAGCAGCTCTTGATTGCTTGTAGTTCTTCATCTATAGGTGGGGCCCTGTGATATTTCTCCTATCCTCGTTGGTGTGTCAACTGGTATTATGCAGGTCTTATTTGGCTGACCATATTGTTGAGATTTCCTGGGTGCAGCTTCCCCGTTGTGTATAGAAGACATTGTCTTTCAACAGGCCTCTGGGCCTCTGGCTATTATAAAGTTTCCACCCTCTCTTCCATGATGCTCCCTAAGCCTTAGGTGTGGGGTTGTGTTGAAGATGTATCATTTGGAGTGTAACACCCTGCGGCCAGGCCAGGTGTTACCGGCATTTTGACCAGCTGTGAATTGTTGTAATGGTCTCTGTCTGCGGAAAAAAGGAAATTTCTTTGATGAGGCATGAGAGGTACACTCATCTGTGGGTATACAGAGAAGTTTTTAAAATGAAGCCAGCAAATTATGCTGGTTTAGGGAAGTGGCACTGGTGAGGTCTCCTCTAGGGTCTATGACCTGACCAGTCACGGTGTCAACTAGACTTACAGACCAACTGTGAATTCCCTCCTACAGAGTAAGCCTTCAGTCCAATTGTACAGTCATTTTAATTTAATTATTTGATTTTCTTATGTGGGCATGGACATGAAACAGCATGCTCGCAGAAGTCAAAGGACAACTTGCAGGAACTGGCTCTCTCCTTTACTGTGTGGGTCCCAGAGATCAAATTCAGGTCAACAGGCTTGACAACAAAGTGCCTTTACTCACTGAGCCATCCCATGCATCCTCAAACCCATGTTTGTCTTATGCGTATAATTCATCAGATTATCTGGTCCTATTGGGGTACATCTTCTGCATGGCAGAGGTTAGCCAAAGCTGGTGCTTCCTCTAAATAGATCTAGAACATTCTGCTTTATGTTGTCCTCATGCAGTAATCAAGGATTTTTTTATATTCATTTATTTATTATGTATACAATATTCTGTCTGTGTGTATGTCTGAAGGCCAGAAGAGGGCACCAGACCTCATTTCAGATGGTTGTGAGCCACCATGTGGTTGCTGGGAATTGAACTCAGGACCTTTGGAAGAGCAGGCAATGCTCTTAACCACTGAGCCATCTCTCCAGCCCCCTGTCCTCATGCAGTAAAAGGCTAACTATTTCGTTTAATCTCTGCTTTTACAGAGTGTGTCTGCTTCTCCAGGCCTGAAGGATCAACAACAGCCTGGGGAAGGCTCTGTTTACGGTTTAGCAGAGTTCAAGGCAGAAGTCAGTGTAGACACCTGGGCTACATGATTAAGCCCAGTGTAGACACCCTGGCTTCATGATTGAATTGATAAACAGAGATGGGGAGGTGTGGTGACAACCCAGGCTTCTGCCTCGTGCAAATTTAAGTGCGAGATGATGATGTGCTTCATCATGCAGGGTTCTATGGACATCGGCTTCAAAGTAGTGAGCGTTGTGGGTAAGTTTAGGGTTCAGGGGATGAGGTAAGAAACAAAGGTAAGGTCATTGGGTCTTGCTTTCTTCTCTACTATTTCATGAGAGCCTGCTATGGACCAGGCAATATATAATTATTAGATCAAATAAAATGGCCTTGGAGGAGTGCAGGTGGCAGAATTCACTGGAGAAGTTGAGTCGTGATATCGAGCTGCAGCTGACCCTCCTCTAGGCCTTCCCACATCGACAGCATGTTTGCTTCATCGCATTTGTACCTGGTCATTGTTTGAAGAGGAGGAAAACTACCCAATGGCAGCTGTCCCTCCTCTAGGCCTTCCCACATCGACAGCATGTTTGCTTCATCGCATGTGTACCTGGTCATTGTTTGAAGAGGAGGAAAACTACCCAATGGCAGCTGTCCCTCCTCTAGGCCTTCCCACATCGACAGCATGTTTGCTTCATCGCATGTGTACCTGGTCATTGTTTGAAGAGGAGGAAAACTACCCAATGGCGTTTCCTTAGTGTTGTCACAGAAACTGGGTTATTAGGAGTAAGGCGCATTTCAATGTCTGGTCTGAGACAGCGGCCACCAGTGGCATCCTTGGCATCACCTTGACCAATGTGTGAATGCCCATCAAGTTCGACAGGACTGAGGCAGAATTCGTCAGAAATTTAGAGATGTGTCTTCAGATAGGGTTACCTCCTTCCCTTCCCTTTAAGAAGAAAATGGCAACTGGGTTGAAGCACATCTAAAAGGAAATGTAAATATTAAAAGAAGACGTGCCCAAGTAAGAGGGCAGTTATCTTTGAAGTGCACTCTCCCTATGACTTCCCCAGTGATACCTGGGAGACTTGGGAGACTAGGTCCCCATGGAGAAGGTGGCAGTCCACTGATTTCCAGAATTTGTACCCATTCACTGTGTGTGCATGTGGTGTGTGCGTGCGTGATAAATGGGCCAGAGAAGAGGAACACGAAAATATTTTTAGATTCGCGTCACCACAACATGTGGGAAGTGTTACCAGAGATAATTCCACACTCTGTCCCTAATTATGTCTTTTAATACTTCGTTTCCGCACACGAAGGGGCAAGCCATTGCCATGTCTACTAACACGCCTGGTTTGGGAATGGGAGAATTATACTAGATGCTGTGATGAAATGCGTTAGAGGTGGAAACAGCTGAGAATGGGGCCTGGAGTGTGTGAGGATGAGCTTTCTGGGACTGTGTACCTTTTTTATTCCTACGTTCAGAGAGATGCAGAGTAATGCGGGTGCGTCCATCCTTCTTGAGAACCAGACTGGATTGAAAGATGCCTGTGGTTTAGTAAAGCACACTTCCTGGTGTGTTTATGAAGCCAGTTCTAGAGATGATTGATATGTGGGCCAACTAATGCAGTGGGAAGACCTGCCTGCCTGTAGGCACCACCACCAAATAGGCTCTAATAAAGGTTGAAGGGGAAGGAAGCCACAGCGCCTCCTAGTGAAAGTGTCTGCCTTTGCCCCTGCAAACCTCAGCCTCCAGCTTCATCAGCCTTTCAAGGCAGAGTGACACCAAGGACCCTTCCAGAGAACTTCAAGACCTTTAGCAGCAGGCTGAGGTATATCATTGAACACCCCCATTCTGTAGCTTTCTGGTTCTTAGGCCAAGCAGGTCTCTCTCTTCCTGTGAACAAACACATTAGACTCCTGAACCCCAATCTTGTCAGGCATTCAAATCCCCTCTTTTTAATTGCAGACATGCACCACACCCATACTGTACAGACCACTCCTGTCCTTAGAGTCAAGTCTTTTCCTGTCTTTGGTGAAC
Source organism: Microtus pennsylvanicus (assembly GCF_037038515.1). Lineage (NCBI taxonomy): Eukaryota > Metazoa > Chordata > Mammalia > Rodentia > Cricetidae > Microtus > Microtus pennsylvanicus. The sequence continues at coordinate 130,686,939 of NC_134579.1, read as the reverse complement.
TGCCGAAGACCACTTGTCAAAGGATCAGAGTATGAACACCTGAGTGTTTAGCCCTTTAAGTGCTTTGGCCTCTACATTATCTTCCCACGTCTTCCTTCGCTTTGACAAACGTTATGAGACCAACGGCCAAATACGAATTAGCATCGTGCTTTGGTCCTTCTCTGGGACACTTTTGGGCAGTCACATAGCATCCACTATCTATGGAGATGTTACTTTCAAGGGTTCCTAGCGATAGGCTCTGTGTATGTTCAGGTGCAGCTGCCTTCCCATCTTCGTTTACTTCATCCTTGAACAAATGACTGGACTGTGCACACACAGACTACATCAGCATCTGCCTCCATTAATGTAAATGTCACCGCTACAAGCAGGAGTAGCTGGGAAGAGGAGTTGAACCAATGCCAAATAGAATCAGTTAATCTGTTTCTTCAGCTGTCTCCCGATGTCTGCAACTCGAAGGAAGGACTGAAAAACGCATCTGTCAAGGTGTTTTTGATAGGATGGACCAGAGAAAACAGCTCAAAGTAGCTTTAAAAGTGGTGCTGCGGTGCTGACACTCTTAGCTGGAAAGTCCAAACCTTACGTCAGGTAAGGACAGACCCAGCATCGTAATGACTTTGTCTCGGGATGGGATGCTGTTTGCTTTCTATTGTTAAGTAGCAAATTAACTAAAATACCCATAGCTCACCATACTAAAACCCCTCCTGTTAGCTCATACCTACTGTGGGATAGGAATTTAGGAACTAGGGAATTATGGCTCCAGGTCTTTCAGGAAGGCACAGGAAAAATTTCAGATGGGGACTGGGGAAACGGCTCCATCCACAAAATGCTTGGCTTACAAACCTAAGCACATGAGTTTGATCTTCAGAACTCATGTCTTGTTTTGTTTTGTTTAAATCTAGGTATGATGACCTTCAGTTATAATCCCAGCACCAGGCCTGCGGAGACTTGCAGCTCCCAGGGCCTCACTGGCCAGCCAGCCTAACCTACTCAGGGAGCTCCAGGCCAGTGAGAAAGCCTGTCTCCATAAAGTCAAGTGGGTAGCTACTGGGGAATGACACATGAACGTCCTCTGGAGTGCACACATACATACATACACACACTTGCACACACACATACATACACACACTTGCACACATACATACACACACATGCACACATACATACATACACACCCTTGCACACATACACACATACACACACTTGCACACACACATACATACACACACTTGCACACATACATACACACACTTGCACACATACATACACACACTTGCACACATACATACATACACACACTTGCACACATACATACACATGCACACATACATACACACATACATACACACACTTGCACACATACACACAGTTAGTTCTTTTTTTTTTTTTTTTTTTGGTTTTTTCGAGACAGGGTTTCTCTGTGGTTTTGGAGCCTGTCCTGGAACTAGCTCTTGTAGACCAGGCTGGTCTCGAACTCACAGAGATCTGCCTGCCTCTGCCTCCCGAGTGCTGGGATTAAAGGCGTGCGCCACCACCGCCCGGCACACACAGTTAGTTCTGAGGCCAACTGAAAGCTTGACTGAACCTGGAGAGTTTGCCTCTGCAATGACGTCATTCACACAACAACAGGTAGACCGATCTGACTGCAGCTGGGCAGCTTCATCCTCCCTGGGTTTTGTCTCAGATAGCAGCTGGCTTTCCCCCAAAGCAAAGGATGCAGAATTGAAAAGGAGAGAGACAGTTTTGTGATCAAGACTGAAAGGTTTGAGTACTTAACTTTCAGCATTTCAAGAAGCAGGTTACCTGGGCCACCACATTAAAGAAGACAAGAGCAAGGTGCTTACTTGGAAAGGAGCCCTATCAAAGGACAACAGATGTACAAGGAAACCACCAACCTTCAACAGCTCAGGTTCCATCATGGTCCCTGGTACCTCACAGGTTCATATCTCAGCAGAAAGAGCATATACCTTCCATGTAGGATTGGATGGTTGAGGGCATGTGACCAGCCTCAAACCACATCCTCATGGCCAAACGGACATGGTTACTCTGGTAACCTTAGGTCAGAGTCAGACACTCTCCAATCAAAACAGAGACAGCATCAGATTTCTGAGAAGCATAAAGGCCACATGGAGAAACCATGGGTAAAATTCCAGTCCTGCTATGTAGAAAGGGGTGTGTGAATTTTGGGTGGCCCAAATCAACGTCTGTTCTTATACCTGTCTGTCCTTGCATACTTAAACTTATGAGCATATTCATGCTTTTGTGTGCACAAATACATGTGGGCACAGGAATGGCTTAAAAGTATGCTGTGCTGATTAGTTTGTTAGGTAGGCTGCGTAACATAGTTCTGAACTGTCTAGTTATAGAGGTGTGATCTACAAATTCCCGAAATGACCAACTGCGTGTGCTTATTACACACTGCACCTTTCAACCATAGGAAATGACTTCGTCTATTGTAGGGGAGATGAATGGCTTCCAAAAACAAAAGACAGAGGTCTTGAGAGATCACACACACAAACACACATGGACGTGCACAGACACAGAGACACACAAACACACAGACATGCACAGACACATAGACACATGCACACACATACACACAGACACAGGCACACACAGACATGCACACACACAGACATACATAGACATGTGCACACACAGACACAGGCACACACATACAGACACAGACACACACATACACAAACACACACATACACACAATTACCGCTCCAAGAATGTGGCCCAAGAAACAGAGCCTTCTATCTGCCAATATCTCCCAGTCTCCCTGACGGTGTGTGCTTATCTGGTAGCATGCAGGAGCCTTAAAGGAAAGACTAAGTTTGTTTTACTTATTTTCAAATCTGCTTTAGAACAGTGTTGGGCTCACACTTGGCACTCACTACATACTGCTCAGTAGTTAGAGACCTAATGTTAACGAGAGATCAAATTTACTGTCTTTCCATTTGAAGGTTGAATCACTGAGTGTGTCTCTTCTACTCACTGATACGAAGGCTGGCCAGGCAGGAGGAGATTTAAAACAGTTGTAGGTACAAGGGCCTCCAGTCAGAGGAGGAAGGGACATAATAAACTAGTTCTGAGCCTCAGTGTCTGAATCAGAAGGGCAGGAAACGTAGCTTGGGTTTCATTTCCTATCATCTAGCCAAATCCTTACAGCCAGTCTTCATCCTCAAGGGGGAATGAGGCATCCTGGCTAAGGTGGGTGGGTGGGGCCTTTGCAGGCCTTCCCATTCTACAGTGGTGAGAGATCGTTAGAAGTCTGATTGTGTTACCCCTCAGTGACTCATGTCTCCACACAGCTGGGCAAGTTCTGGGGAATTATCTTTCTGGGGCTAAATTAATAGGGTATCAGAGTATCAGGCCCATCTCAAGAATCTGTTAGCATCCAACTTACTCTTCTCTTTCCCTCTCTTCTGCTCTGTAATATTTAATGTAGCCACTGGGGCAAGATGAAGGCATTGCAAAGACTCATCATGTTTTCTTTGAGTTGATTGCCAATGCCTGAGACTCATTTTTGACTTCTACAGGCGTGGGCTTTTGAGACCTGAATGCTAGAACAGGGTTATTCTCTCTATCAGCCCTGTTTTTACTTGAGGTAATGTCACTTTGTTGACCCCAACTAGAGGGTTCAAAGGGTCCTGTGGCATGCTGCAGAACAGAAGCATGTGATATCATCCAATACGGCCATGACAGGTTTCCCAGGACCTGGGCATGAGGGGAATGGAGACTGACTGTCCAAGAGGCACAGGCATTCAGCTTTACAGAATTAACAGTTCTTGATGTTGGGAGCCTGCCTAGTCACACAAATATACTCACCTGGTTCTGAAATGTATGATCAGAATTTTTTCAGAAGGTAGAATTTCTATTCTGTGTCTTTTCCCATATTAGAAGTGGAATTTATCCAGCACCAGCAGCTACAACATCAGCAACATTGTTTATTTTGAGCATCTACAGCAGACATATCTTGGACAAAAGCAGTGTCTGCCACCGTGAGGGATCTGCAGTGCTAATGGTGCTGGTTTTGTCCTCCCTTGACAGGCAAGGACACTAAAGCCATTGTCTGGAAGTTAGCTTTCCCAGTGACTCAGAACCAGAATCTGAGTCCAAGTCCAAGTGACTTCAGAACTAAGCCTTTGACTGAGCCCCACATAAATAATTTGCCAATAGTAAGGGTTCTCTGTTCTTCTATAGAACTGGGGCTGATCCAGGCAGTAGGGCATTCATATGTTTACCAGAAAGCAGGATGTTCCACCCGCAGTTGTTACTGTTATTGTTATTTAGTGGAATCTTAAAAGTCTTTGTTTAATGTAAGGGTAGAGGAAATTGAGACAATGAAGGCCAGATATGGGGCTTTGGGGAGACTCTTAGGCAGATCTAGGGGAGGGAGCTATGCACCCACGTCGCTTACTGAGCTACTTTCCCATGCATCTGAAACTCTAGGCAGCACCTTCATAGATTACACATGGTGTAATTTATATGGGAAGAATGAGGATTGGGGTGCACAATGATACACAACTGTATGGTGCTTGCCGGTTCTCCTAGCACCCGGGAAAAGAGGCTGGAGGATCCATAGTTTGAGTCAGCCTGAGACACCATTGGAATAGAAGCAAGGTGAGGAGAGGAAAAGGAAAGGGGTCTGTGAAACATCGAAAATGACCCTGAGGGAAGACTTGGTCCGTCCGTTAAAACAGGGACAAATAAATAACCATTTGTCTGACTTAGGTTAACATTAAAAACTGAAAACTTTCGGGCGAAAGGCGATGACTTATGGGAGCATGCCGTGGCCTAGTCTGTCTTCAGATGGCTGCAGGCTGCAAATCTCTAATCAATAAATTCTTCCCTATTGACAAAAGCAAAGGGAAAAGGAAACAACTGGCCGTGGCTAAGCAAAGCTGTCAAGTAAAGCTGTCAGGTTCAAACCGGACTAAGTATGAAGCTGGCCAAGGGGCTTGGGGACCTTGGACAAAGGAGGGCCAGGCAAGGCCCTTTGAGAGAGCTCTGTGGAATGGGCTCATGGGGAACTCACAGTGGGGAAAGAGAATGGGAAGTGGGGGAGTTGTGGTGTTGGTGGATGGAGTCTGAGGACATGGGAGTCTGAGAGCATAGGCCAAATCTGAGGACGCCCCGTTGTCACACTGGACAGACATCTCTTTGTCTGCTTTAAGGAATCAGTCTGTGAAGAAGCAGCTATCTGCGAAGGGAAGGTGAGCAACACAGACAACATGGAGCGAGAAAGAAAATGCACTCGTACCCTGTGCGCTAAACCGAGGAGCAAGCCATCATCCTGGGTCTGGAGTGGAATTTCAGCAGCCTTTCTCGGACGCCTATTGTGTATCTCACAATCCAAACTCTGTAGTTCCCTGAAACTCGTGGAGGAAAATCTTCCCTCTCGTGAACCTTTATGTCAGTCATATGTCTGTGAACATGTATCATGTTGCATGCATGCATGCGTGTGCACAGGCCATGTGGGGATGTGTTCAGGCAACAATTTGTTAATGTCCAGCAGTGCTATTATCCCAAGAATCAGCTGTACCAGCTATAAAAAATATGAACTTAATGACACAAGCTTTTAGACTATAAAGGCTGGTGTCACCTGGCCCCTGTAGCAAACCCAGGACATTCTGACTTTTCTATGAAATCTTGGTAAGGGTCATCACTTTATTACCTTCCTTAGAAGGAAACAAAGGTATATGCAGGGCAGAAATGATTCTTAAGGTTGGATTCTGGAAACCATAGAGACTCAAGGAGCCGGCTGCAGGCTCCCGGTAGAAGGCTATGGAAGGGATCCCCGGAAAGGGGAATTTGCCTTTTACAAAGGAGCTGTCAAAGACACAAAAAGCAACAGTCCCCCTCCTGCAGAGGGTGCTGCCAGAAGCCCCGCCGAGGTGGCCGTGGAAGAAGCTCAAGGAAACAGCAAACTGTGGACCATCTCTGACAAAACCAGCATCTTCGTCTCTCCTTTTCCACAGAGAGCTCCTGATAAGTAGTTTTGAGCTCAGAGGAATTAACCATCTATCACTTTAAATGTTTATTTTATGTCCAGCTTATCCTAACATTTTTATTCATCTTAATGAGAAGTAATTGGGCTTCCTATTACAGTGTTTCATTTAAAAAAGGGGAATATTAATAAGGACGCAAGGCATGCTAAAAAACCCAGAGCTATCTTCCAAGGCTTCACCATCTTTGTCGCCAGCCCCGAAGTTAGGAATGGAGATTGAAAAGTATATTCAGTGCATCTGAACCACATCGGTCCCGCGGCTGGCAGGGAGGCTTTTATTGTATGTCATCATGCCTTCTGGGAATCATGACATTAAAACATATCCTTGGTTCTCACTTAAGCCAATTTTGGAGGGCAGGGAAAAGAAAAGACAACATTCTGCAGCGAAAGCACCTTCCTCCATCTGGCAAAATGGCTTTCTGGACTCTATTGTGGCTCATTGTCTAAAAATAGGATGGAGACAAATGGTTATCATTTGCGAAAGCCCATGACAATAATGATAAATGAACAAATTTTTTTGCCCTCTGAAGTCATTGCTTAAGGCTTTCTCTGGGATCAACAATGTTAAGCTGGTAAACTGGCCTCATCTGCATCCGCAGAAGGTTTACAAATGGCTTCGTAAACAATTTCAGCCACAGCGTTAATCTCTCCTCCAGAAGTAGGGCTCGGAGAGGGATGATTGATTCGCAATTTACTATGACAGTGAACCCCTGAAACAGATATGAGGGAAACTTTCGGTGAGTAATGTTTTAGTTGACAGGAAACGATAAGACACATCTTTCATCTGATAGTGGGCTGTTTTTGATAAATATTGTTCATAATGGAGAATTTTGGAATCATTAATGTATGGATAGAACATTACTACTTTTTGACTAAGACTTCAGACACCAGTTTCTTGGGGCAGGAGTTTGGTTTTCTTTTTTTAAAAGAAGTAATAATAAAGAAGAAGGAGAAGAAAGAAAGAAAGAAATGGGAGGAATGAGATGGTTTTGAAAGCATGCAAAACAGTTCTGCTATTGTTTGAGTCACATCCAAACTGCTAACGCAAGAGAATGCACACGCAACACAGCTCTGTTCATGGGACAAAATTTCAGCAGCACCGGGATGCTCACATGTCCCAAGGCAGGGCAGAACAATAACGTATTTTGTTGTTGTTTTGTCTTGTTTGGTACAGAATCTTGCTGTTTATCCCAGAATGACCTTGAGCTTGTTATCCTCCTGCCTCAACCTCCTGGATGCTGCCATGTATGGGCCACCATGACAGCACCGTATTATTTTTGAGCATCATCATGATGGTCTGTCAGGACAAAGGGGGCCATGTAATGGAAGCAATATTAACACTTCTATTTCTTGGTCCCTCTATTTGGGAGGGGATACCCTCCGTTCTCCGACTATAGTCTTAATCCCATGCTGGTTTTCCTGGGATCATCCTTGTAGCCTTTAACTCATTGTGTCCCATATTACTGTGCTGGCTAGCCTCCATTGGGCACCAGTCACCAATCCCTGAGATTGCATGTCTGCCTTGCCAGTCATCACTCCAGTCCAGGATTGGCTATCTCCCCAGATTCTTCTCCTCATCCTCATCTCATCCTTTCATGCCCCTGTTTCACAGCAACAATATTTATGTAACAAAGCTGACAATGGAGCATTGATACATGAGGCTCCATACTGGTGTACTTCTCCTGACAAGTGGCCATGACCGCTTCCCCCTCCCCATCACCCGTGACCCCTGGGTGCTAGTACTGAGATTAAGTTCTCTCTCAGCCACTCATGGGTTGGGTGGAGGAACACCTTTTGTTTCCATTGTGATTGGCACCTAACCTGCCCCTTCCAGCAATGCCTGAGCTTTGCCTCATAGAACACGGTACATGTCAGAGTGTTCAGAAACATCGGTGCAGTAAGCAGCTTAAAGCCCAAAGAGAGCCAGAGAGAAATCCGGCTGTGTATTCCATGGCTCTGTCACCTGTTAAATGTCCAAGTCCTTCAGTATGTGGAGGCAGGATCACTAAAATAACCCTCTGCGTTTAGCTCTATTTACTATCTGATTGGCAGCCAGGCAGCCAGGAGACCTACTGTGTGCCAGGAACTGTGAAGCACGGTGGCGCTATAAATACAGAAGCTGAGGCAAACAGATGCAGTCCTCTACTCTCAGAGAGCTGGGTTTGCCGGCCTGCAAAGCAGATCCCACAGTCAGCTGCATGCACTGAAAACGGCGACCCATCTATGCTCTGCACATTGCCTCTCTTCTACCTCAAAACTCTCCTGTGCTTTGCTGGCCTTGAGTCGGATCTTCACAGCACTCTCTGGCTGGCTCCAGTCTCGTCTCTCGGTCTTCTAGCCAATCTACCGAATGTATTCTTCATATTGGGCCCCATGTTGCCCCACCCTGGATTTCATATTCACTTACCAAAATGTGATTGATCTCAGCTATGGTGTTGGGTCTTACTTCTCAGCTTGATTGGGTTTTGAGACTCTGAGGAGACAAATGAAGCCTACCTTTAGGTGTGACCGTATTGGCGTATCTAGACAATTTGATCCTGGTCACTTTCTGCTTCCTCGATGACACTATTATCCCTGGATCTGCTTCTGTCTTTATCTGCTCCCAGTTTTATAAGTGTTGGACACTAGTGTCTGAAAAAAATACAAAAAGAAAAAAAAAACCTCCCCCACCACACACTTCCATTACTACGATGCTCAATCCAAGTGCATGGGACCAAAAAAGACCACAGACTAAACTCTCCGAAAGCATGAGCCACAAGAATTCTTTCCTCCCCGAGTCCATTCTGCCAGACATCTGGTTATAGTGATTGGAAGACTGATTAATACCCCTGAGAGTAGGATTGGAGGTGATTGTCTGCCCTCCCAGGTGGAGGGCTGAGCCGGGACCCACATGCCTCCTCTGAAGATGCCATTTTGACACTGACTCCACCAAAAAAGCCTGTGGGTTGCCTCTAACCCATGCGCCTTCCCTATAACCTAAGAGACAGGAACCATTGGAAGGCCCAGGGACCCTGACGACCTTCAGCCCAAAGTGTGTAACAAACATTTCCTCGTGTGATTTCATATGTCTTACGAAACTCCAGACCGTCAACCCTGGTGCATGCCTCATGGCTCTGCCACCCTGAGGTAACATGTCTGGAGGCACATGGCAGCAGACAGGAGGGACATGAAGCCTTGACCAGCCCGAGATCTACCACTGACGACAGTACGTTGGCCTGGTATTGTCACAGTTCCCAGGAGCACCCTACGTGTGCATCTAGTGGGTGGATTTTCTGCACCCTGTCCTGCTCTGAATGTCCTGTGGTCACCTAAGCTTTTGGCCTGGGAGAGTTAGTGGCTGCCAGCATCACTATTATTTCTGTCTTTACCTGCCCCAGTGCCTTCTTCCCTGCCCCTTCCTTCGCACCTTCCTGACCTCTTTCTTTTCTTCATGGATCCCAAAAGCAAACTCGAGTTTTGTCCTCTGTTCTGCTAGACAGAGATGGCACTCAGACAATAGAGTCTCCATGGACATTGTCTGAACACTCTCTCTGTCTATCAGAACCCTGGACATGACCGGCGGGTGAGTTGCCAGTGCTGTCAGCATGATCCCTGTGACTCCTAGGGAACAGCGTATACGCCAATGCTAAGCCAGCCTCTTGGCATCAGGGGTAGCCACCCAGGGATGGAGAGCTGGCTGCATGGACCTGCGCTCAACTACAGAACGGCAGAGCTTTCCCCAGGCCCAGGTTAAATGCCTTTTCGGATGTGAGAAAGGAAGTCTGATGCGTTAAAAGCCCGGCTCCTTGGTACAATCTCCTTTAAATAACAAGCAATAGCTTCGCAGCCCTACTTCAACACTAAGTGTGCGCTGTGTAAATTGCTTTGATAACGGCATTCATCCTCTACCCTGTGTTTTCAAGTATTCCAACTTGCTTTCATTTTATTAATGTATTTCTCTTATCTTTCATCTGAATAGTGTTCTCTATGTAAAGTGACCAGAAGTGATTAATGATGACTAGATTAAGATAGGACGGGGTTGTTTGAAAAATGACTTAAGGACCACATGTAAGTCACTGGCTAGAGTCCCAAAATGCAAATTCTGGTTAAGTTAATGACTGGAAAATCTTGATGGCCCCAACTGTACGAGCTATGACATTATCTAAAATTTCTTTGTAAACAATATATAATTAGCATTTTGTGTTAAAATGACTTAATCTTTTCTTAATGATTTCAGTAGGAATTATTAGCCTAGAATCCCAGAGTTAAAAGGGTCCAGGTAGTGGTCACGTAGGTGTTCTTCTGGTGCTCAGTCATCCAGCCCCAGTGAGTTCCTGCTGTGCTTTGTGAACGGGCAGGAGTGTTCATGTCCCATTAGAGGTCGGCACTTTATGAAAACGTCCGAAATAATCTAGTTTGCAGGTGGTTTCCTTTTCAGGGAAGAGCCTTGCCTGCTCCTAGAAGGGGTTGGGAGAAGGAAAATTGTTTTTTATGCTTGCACCCGCCTTCCCTGACAAACGAGCCTTATCATCTACGAGGCTCTTTGCTCTCATTCACCCACTCAAGGAGCTGGGGAGCTTTTATGAAAAATAAATTAATAATGCATACTAAATTACATCGGCAAGAGACATTCAGATATATATTGCCGTCTTCAGAGATGATTAGATTTACGTTTTGTTCAAGGGGACTCGTCACCCTCATCTCCTGGCATGTCTGATACCAAGAGATGTTCACTATCCTGCAAGGTGGACTGCCAGGTTAAAGCATCCACGGTCCCCGGCAGAGTGCTAAGGTTTCAAGTTATGACCTACAAGATCCAAGGAGGAAACCAGAGGCACCTAGAGGCAAAAGCCCACCGCCCACCCCTGCCACCCCTTGTCCATCAGCCTGTGGCATGGACTGCAGCAGCATCCTTCAGGCCCGCCAGCCCAGCTACTTACCACGGAGATAACAGGGAAGGAGAGAGAAAGAGAGAAAAAACATGCTACTCTTTCAAGTTGTTTTCTTGTTTTGTTTTGTTAAACCACAAAGAGGAGAGAAATATAGTCACATCGATTGTTAATGCCTCGTCGCTCTCCGGTGTCCGCACCCGCAACACACTGCTTTTGTAGCGGAAGGAGAGCTGGTATTTATCAGGGTTCAGAACCAGTTCAGGCACACACTTGACAAATTATTTGTGGAATTGTTGTATTCATAGTCACTTAAATAAGAATCTGTCAACACGAAGGCTGAGCTTTGTTGCACTGGGTCCCCTGTTTTTTTCCCTGCGCACCCAGAGGATGATGGATTGGGAGGAATGCAAATCCCCTGCCATTTTATATGCTGGTGCCTTCCTCAGAGACAGGAAGCATACCTCAAGATCATCTTGTAAGAGGCCGTAACTGCAGAGGCCTGCTTCTGCGGTAGAAGGCTTTTCTTTTCTTCTTCCTCCTCCCCATCCTTTATTTATTCCTCCCTCCCAAGTGGGACCTTAGAACAGGGAAATTGAATTAAAAATATTTTCATCACCTCCCATTTTGGAAAGGGCCCTTTCTCAGCAGGTGCACAGGCTGGATTGCTAAGAGAACTCATACATATGCTTAGCGGTGCTCTGCAATTAAAACAAATTGATAAATATAATTATTGAGTTTAATGGCAGCTTAAAAGTTAATGCCCCTTAGGACGTGAAGTCTTAACTTCTGAAGTGGAAGTGAGACAATGTCGGGGCTGGGGTGTCAATGGGGGCAGGAGTCTGTGATTTTATCTGCCGTCTGAGTCCCTTGGAGTGCCTCATGCTTGGGCAGCTGGGATCGCTCTCGTGGATCTCTGAGGGAACCAGGTCTAGGCTCTCACTACTTTCCAATGTTGGGGGATTGGATCATTCCAGGCCTGCCTTTCTAGAGATTTGAAGGATCACTGCCAAGTTGTGGGGTTCTCAGGTTCAGAACTCCTGTTTGGAGTGTGTCAGGAGGTTCTAAAGCCAGTCAGAGGAACAGAGCCGGGGGATGCCTCTTTGCTTCCTGGACATTCTCAGGCATTGCAGGACAGGGCACCAGGCATGGCAGGACGGGGCATGGGCACTCTACATGAAGTTAGGATGTCTTCACAGGTCATAAGAAGGCTGCAGGACCCCTCTGCAGGAAGGAAGCTAAGCAGGAACTCCACAAGTGTGTCCCTCAAACTCTACATGCCCCAGAGGAACCAGGGGCCCCAGTCAGTTTCAGAGATTCTCTACTCTATGAGACACCTGAGTCTGAAGCTTACTTACGCAGTGATTCCAGGACAGGTGCCCAAATCTTCTCAGCTCTGGGGAAGGCCTCCTGGCTCCATCCCAATGTGGCAGATAACATCTAGTTAGATATCGTATAAGAAGAGATCAAAAGAAGCCAGGTGGTAGTGGCACACGCCTTTAATCCCAGCATTTGGGAGGCAGAGGCAGGCGGATCTCTGTGAGTTCGAGACCATCCTGGTCTACAGAGCTAGTTCCAGGACAGGCTCCAAAAACCACAGAGAAACCCTGTCTCGAAAAACCAAACCAAAAAAAAAAAAAAAAAAAAAAAAAAGAAGAGATCAAAAGAAGGGATTCCTGGTCAGGCTTGCTCAACCTGCTTTTATGGGCACTAACCAGAGTCCCAGGAGAACTTCATTTAGGTCCTTCCTGAGCTGATGCCCCAGGCAACTTTCTACCAGGCTCCACATTCTATGTTACTCTACTGGGAACTTTGCAGGACAGGAACCTATGGCGTCAAAGTCAAGCCCGCTTATATCAGCCTTCTGTTATCGTATCAAATATCTGAAAAAATTCATCAAAGAAAAGGTGAATTCTGTCGAGTTTCAGTCATTTGAGATGTCCTGTGCTCGTGACATAGTGTGCCACAAAGGGAGCACGTGGGAGGGGCTGGGGGGCTCACCTTATGGTGCCTAGGAAACAGACAAAGAGACAGGAGGAACCAGACCATGGTATCTTCTTCAGGAGCCTGCCTCCAGGGATCTAATCTCCTCCCACTAGGCCCCACCTCCTAAAGTGAGGATTTTTTCACCATCTCCCAATCGTGAAAAACTGAACAGCAAGCTTCTTCCATAGGGGTCTTTTAGGGACCCTTCTAGGTTTAAATGATAGCAATGAACCACAGCCTAATTCTATCAGACTGTAACACAGGCACCAGCAACGGGCCAGCAACGGGCCAGCAGTCCTTACAAACTGACAATGCAATTGCTCCACAATCTTCATCCTGGATCCCTGGTTCCAAGAAGAAGCCCCCAGGGTCCTGCAGAACACACGAGGACAACAACACCATGCTCCATACCGCACCCCCAACTCTTGAGACATAGACAAAACCCCGTCTGCAAAAGAAGCCACCTGCCTATTCACACAGCCCCCCCTTCTTTTTATTCTCCTCCTAACCCAATAAATGACTCCTCGTCTGTAAGACACCCCCCCTTACTATATCCATGGCACAAACCCTTCTCAGGTCCCATCTCCTCTTCAATGAGTTTAGGCTGCTGAGCCTTCCTATCTCCTGACTTCTTTTCCACGCTGTTCCCTAACACCAGCAAGGCCGGAAAGGAATGAATAGCTCTCCCTGCCATCCTCCTCCCATTAGAAGCTCTGCAAAGATTAGCTCTCAGCCTAAAGATATGTTCATTTAAGCCCCAGTGATTTGCATGGTGGAATAGTACATCTGTGGCCCCTGTTTCTAAAACCTGCTGGAGAGCAGTACGGGAAAGGAGAAAACCCCAATGTAAAAATAAAGTCCCACGTTGTATAACACGTCCCCTCAATGCCACTGAAAAATATATATAATATTTTGAAATCACTGACTAATTATTTCTAATCATCCTATAATAATTTATGGAGACACTTGCTCCTTTGGACGTGTTCCTGTTTTGATCTAAATGTATTCCCGAACACGCTGTCAAACCTCCCACTTTGGCAACTGATTTGGGTTTTGCTGAATTCCTTTCGTGTGTCCAGATCTCTTGCCAATGAGGCTGTGGAACATATTTTGACAGCTCTGTCGCTAAGTTTGTTGCTACTTGTGTCTGGAATGGGTATCAAATTTCAGAGATGAATCTGTTTGTTTCCTCCCTGTTGGCACTGTTGGGAGAACGCCATTGGTGAGCCGGGGCTACTCCTGCGGATGAAGATGGGTCAGCCTTGTTTGCGTGGCCTGTCTGTCAGCTTGCCATGGTCAATTGCTTGGGGGTGGGGGTAACTCAGAAACACCTGTGCTCTGTGCTTGGACATCTGTCATCTGGAGTCGGGGACCCAGTGTAGCAGTTCAGAATCAGGACGCCCATGGGAGGAAACCAGGTATCCCTCTGTGATGAGCAGTAATGCCACCTGGATCTTGACACTGAATTTGATGTGCCTGTCCCCTCCCCTGACTATTTTTAACACAGATATTATAATGGTGTGCTTTGCATGAAGATTTGGTGAATTACCAACTCTGGGCTGAGCAGGAGAATATGCTCCATCTCTCTTCCTACATTTTACTCCGGTCTTATTGGGTAAGACTCCTAGTTGGGTCATTTCAGAACGTTTGGAAATGATGGCTCTCCAAGCATGGTTCCTAGCTTTGTGCCATCCACATTACCTACAAAATTGTGAGAAATGCAAATGTTCTGTCTCTGCCCTCCCTCTCCCCCTCACAAATCTACTGAGTCAGCAGCTCTGGGGCTCTGTGGGTGGGTTCCAGCGATCTGTGCTTTAATAAGCCCCCTAGTGATTCTGCCTCACACCAAGGCTTGAAACCACTTATCTCTATTGTCATATTGTCTCAGCAAGTGTCATGAGGTTTTTCTGATCTTGGAGTCCTGCAGTCCACTTAAAATGTGTGTTGTCTTTGTTCTCCAATAGCATCATTGAATCAACTCATGGAAACAAAGGGGCGTTGATGGAGGCACTGACATTTAGGGGTAAGTCACTGTGCTGGCCTATGGGTAGCCAAAGGGAACAAAATATCTGTCATACCTCAAGGAACTGACGGTTTAATGGGGCAGAGGACACAAGTACCTGGCCATTACAGTCCTCATGGACAAATGCATTGTGAAGTCAGATGCAGAGCAGGTATGAGATGATAGGGTGGAGTCTGGGGGAGGAGTATCGGGGATGCAGGGCAGGTACTGAGGTGATAGGGTGGAGTCTGAGGGAGGAGTATTGGGGATGCAGAGCAGGTACTGAGATGATAGGGTGGAGTCTGGGGGAGGAGTATTGGGGATGCAGAGCAGGTACTGAGGTGATAGGGTGGAGTCTGGGGGAGGAGTATCGGGGATGCAGAGCAGGTACTGAGGTGATAGGGTGGAGTCTGAGGGAGGAGTATTGGGGATGCAGAGTAGGTACTGAGATGGCAGGGTGGAGTCTGGGGGAGGAGTCCTGGGCATGCAGAGCAGGTACTGAGATGACAGGGTGGAGTCTCGGGGAGGAGTATCGGGGATGCAGAGCAGGTACTGAATGATAGGTGGTGTCCAAGAGAAGAGTCCTGGGTTGGGAGTGCAGATCTGATGAAGCAGAGAAGTCAGAACTCAGAACAGAGGGACTGGCTTGAACAATGGGCTGAGGCAGGAACAACAAGGGACAGCATTCCAGAAACATGAAGGTAGTTAGATAAAGCTGGTGGAAGAGAAAACAAGCTGAAAGTGGAAGGCTAGATCTCAGGGGTCAGGAGACAGGCCATTGAAGATATTAAGCAAGAGTGGCAAAAGTTGGCCCATGTCTAAGGGTGGACACAGCATGAAGAATGTTCTGGAAAAGGCACACTGAGAGAAAGAAGATAGCCTTGAGGTTTTTTTTTCTCATCCATTTGTCTCATCTGCAAATATTTGCTTGGTTTCCATTGAGGTGATAGCCTGCAAATTGAGAAACCAAACCCATGGCACTTGTAACTGACTTGGTTTCCAGTTTGGGACTTCCTAGCTATGGCATTTTGGGCAGGGCTCCTTAGAGTTTCATTCTCCTCCTGTGTCAGTGGTTGTTACTATATTCATCTACACGTGGCATCTTGTGTTTGGGCAATCTTTTCTGTAACCTGCATTTTTTAAGAGTTCTGCTTTTTGTGGTTTATCTTTCAGTTCTTTGTATTCTTCCCATGTCTGACAAGACCTCAGATCTCTAAGACCACAAAATAGCAATCTTGAGGTACAGGGAAATCTCCAGTGCAACCACCCAAGTGACCCTAGATTTCTCAAACCTCCAATGACAGAAAACTCATGCTGTCTACTTGTACAGATAGTCCCAGCTCTTGGAAAGGCATCTGCCTCTCATACTGGACCCCAGAATGTCTTCCAATAGCTTCTATCTAATTATTTTCCCTGCCAGACCACCACCAGACAAGGCTGGTGAAACCATTTTTTTTTTAGCCAATGAAGAGGAGAGGATGGCAGAGGTGGAGAGGCTGGAGGATGGAGGAGAAGAGAGTGACAGTCCTGTGGGAGAGGTGCCAAGTCAAACTCTCAGCTCAGAGCTCTTCATTCAATGCCCCGCCCTCCTGGGCCTTTCTCCAAACTTCTTCATCAGGACATAACAATTTCCTATCAAATCTAATGATAGTTGTCTTGGGCCATTTTCTTTTGCTGAAACAGAGCACCCCACCGGATACCTTCTAAAGAAAGAAAGGTTTGGCTTGGTTCACGGTTCTGGACTGAAAAGAGCATGGAGCTGGAAATGTTATGTGTGTTCCTTCTTATAGTGAAAAATAAGAAAGCAGAATGCAGGACATTCAAAAAAAGAGTCTAGGTGTCCTTCTTATGAGAAACCATTTGCAATTTTGTCCCGAGAGAGCAAATAATCATTATTTTTCTAAGTGTGTGTGTGTGTGTGTGTGTGTGTGTGTGTGTGTGTGTGTGTATGTGGGGGGGGGGGAGGAAGGGACAGAGAGAGAGAGAAAGAGAAGAATAGGCACTTGCACCTAGAGCCTTGAATCTTCACAAGCACTCTACTGCCAAACTACATCCTCACTGTTTTAGCTTTGGTTTCTAGTCCTGCAATGAACTGCATGACCAAAAAGCAAGTTGGGGAGGAAAGGGTTTATTTGGCTTACACTTCCATATCATAGTTCATCATCAAATGAAGTCAGGACATAAATTCTAGCAAGGTATAAACATGGAGGCAGGAGCTGATGCAGAGGTCATGGAGGAGTGCTGCTTACTATCTTGTTCCCCATGGCTTGCTCAGCCTGTTTTCTTATAGAAGCCAGGACTGCCAGCCCACCTTACCCCCACAATGGGCTGGGGACTCTTCCTTCAATTCCTACTAATAAAATGCCTTACACACTGGCCTACAAGCCCATCTAATTGGGGCATTTTCTTTAACAAGGTTCCCTGCTCTCAGATGACTTTAGCTTTTATCAGGTTGACATAAAACTATGCATCACACTCACCCCCCTTTCCTATTTCTCTTTAAAACATTTTTGAGACAGAGTGTCACTAAGTTGTCCAAGCTGGACATGAACTCATGATCCTTCTGCCTCAACATTCCAGAATCCTAGGTTATAGGTGGGCCTCACTAAACCTGGAAAGTTGGGCTATCTCTAAGGGCTATGTGTATAGTGTGCATAGTCCTGAAGTGATGTGGGGGCCTGAGGAAAGAACTGTCTTCTGAGACGGGTGAGGAGTGAACAGGGATGGTTGGGAAGGTACATATGGGGTCCTTACCTCTTGCTCAGTCATTAGAACCAGTCATGCCTCAGGAGCCTCTCCTTGCCCTCTAGATGTGGTTAGAAGGGCCCTGAGGGATGGACATAGCATAGTGGTACACCAAGGGAGGCAGAAGCAGGTAGATTTCTATAAGTTCAAGGCCAACCTAGTCTATATAGAAAATTCCAGGCCAGCCAGGGCGATACAGTGAGACCATATCTCAAAAGAAACAAGAACAAAACAAAACAGCAAAAGAAGAAAAGAAAAAGAGGGAACCTCAGTTGAAGAACTGCCTCCATTGGTCCTGCATATGAGCAAGTCTGTGGGGGCATTTTTCAGTTAATGATTGATGCAGGAGAGCTTCACCCACGGTGAACAGCACCATACCTAGACAGGGGTAAAAGAACTCTCTTGGAATTCCAGCCAGCAAGAATGCTGCTTCTTGGTCTTTGGTTCAGTTACTGCCTCCAGGTTCTTCCTGCCTTGACCTCTGTCCTGGCTTCTCTCAATGATGGATTCTAATCTGTAAAGTGAAATAAACCCATCCCTCCCCTAAGTTGCTTATTGTCACAATGTTTACTAGGACAGTAAAGGTTACTTGTAAGTCACAGCCTGGTGACAAAAGGCTGGAAAATGGAATTCAGAAGGGATGTGTTTAACAGAGGGTGGATGAGGTTCCAGGGTGTGAATACTTGCAGCTAAGGTGGTAAATTATAGAAGGACGGTGACATCCTCCAGCCCAGGAGAGAAACCAGAGGGAATATTTGAACAAGTATGAGGTTGACCAGCCCACTATTTTTTAATGGTGCAGTTATCTTCAGAATACTGGAAACCTCCAAGGACAGAGCTATGGATGCTGAAAAATCATGTACACAAGAGTCCCCATTTTCCATGCCTTCAGAAGTTTCATGTCAGCTTGACACAAGCTGGAGTTAACCGAATGGAGGGAACCTCAATTGAGAAAATGCCTCTATAAGATCAGGCTGTGGGGCATTTTCTTAATTAGTGATCAATGCAGGGGGGCCCAGTCCATGGTGGGTGGAGCTATCCCTTGGCTGCTGATCCTGGGTTTTTTAATAAAGCAGGCTGAGTAAGCCATGTAAGCAAGCCACTAAGCAGCATTCCTCCATGGTCTCTGCACTCAGCTCCTGCCTCCAGGTTCCAGCCCTCCTGAGTTCCTGTCCTGACTTCCTTCGGTGAGGCACTACAGTATGGAAGTCTACAATATAGCTTTCCTCTCTGAGTTGCTTTGGTCATGGGTGTTTCATGACAGCAATAGAAACGCTCACTAAAAGAAGAGACAGGAGAGTGATGTAAAATGTTAAAAGGGGTGGAAAGCAAGGCAACAGGAGCAGTGACAGAGAGGTGGTGCCCCTTAAGTCCAGATCCAAAGAGAAAATGGTCCACTGAGACCAGAAGCACCTGTCCCCGCAACCTGGAAAAGCAAGTAGACTTAGACTGCTAGAGACCTGGAGACTGAGTATTGTGTGCATCATCTGCCTTAAGAGTGATAGCTCTAATTGGTCTACTTTGTCAAATCCTGGTAGACCAGATAGCCCATATCTATGGAGCTGGATATAGCAATTGTGCTGCTGGGTGTGGTACCTGAGAGCCCAAGAAGACAGAGAGTTCATGGGGATCTTATTCCCAGGAGAAAGTAGGACTCAGTGGTTTCTGTGACATGGATGGATGTGGCCTGAGCTACGTAAGCTCAAGAGGGCTGCCATGTTGTTGCTGCAATCATAGGTCTGTGGGAAGCCTCCCTGATGACATCCATCTAAGAGGCAGAGGAGGTACCAGGCTTCTTTGCTAGTTCTAGGCCTCTGGAGGTTGTTAGAAGTTGAAATTATTAATGGCTTCCATGAGCCAGGAGGGCAGGGATGGCTTGAGCCCAGGCCAGCTGCACAGTGGAAGGCAGTCTCTCCCAATACCTATAGAATCCAACGTGGAGTCTCCATCTCCCTCATCCTGCTGTCCACTTGGGGGAATCTGTAATTGGCCTTCTCCTCCATGGGGCAGGGAGGCCACTTGTGTTATATAAAATGTAATAATGTCACTGGCTTCCCCCCCTAGTTTCCTGTTGATTGACTTTTATAGCTTACAAACATTGTGCTGGATTGGTAAATTGCAATAAATTTAATCAAGAATTATTTTATTCAGCCTACTAATGAGGAATAATGGCGTATGTATCAATTAGACCTGTCAATTTGTGTGAAGAAATAGACTTACAAAGGATAGTAAGCAAAAAAAATATATATCATTGGTATCAATTCACTTCATTATTTTTAATTTGCTGTGAATATTGAGTGTTTCTAACATAAAATCATTCCTCAATTAAAATAAAACAGCTGCACTGCTCTCGGCTCCTCATCCCTTGTTTTTGCTTACAGATTAGCGGTTGTCATTGGCTTCAGTCTGTTGTCATCTCGTTAATTTGCACCCATAAATGGGTAAAAAGTATTCTCAACTGTCAGTGGAAAACGTAACTGAGCAAAATGGTTTTCTCATGTTTTGGGGAAACAACGTGCTGAGCGCAACAACAAGGGTGGAAGGTGTGGGGCAGAGAGAGAGGAGGGGATGGGAGGGAGGCCCGATGTACTCACATGGACGCTTCAATAGCTCATCCGGTACACGATTTCCCTCAACCTGTGGTTCAGAAAGTCACACACACACACACACACACACACACACACACACACACACACACGCAGATACCATACACACATATAATTTACGGGCTCTCCAACTTCCTTGATATGTAGCCAAAGATGGCTTCTTGATCTCACCTCCACCTCCCAAGTGCTGAAATTACAGGTAGGAGCCACCCTGCCCAGTGTCAGCATGAACTCACAGGCTTCTATCAGCTAAGCTACTTGCAAGCTTCTCTTTTTCCTTGTGACTCTGCTATCCTTTCCATTAAGAAGGGGATCTTCCCATTGCCAATAGCCCCTCAGGTGCTGGGGAAGAAAATGGAGTTTTCTTTTTTTTTAATTTTTTTTCCATTTATTTATTTATTAAAGATTTCTGTCTCGTCCCTGCCACCTCCTCCCATTTCCCTCCCCCGATCAAGTTCCCCTCCCTTGTCAGCCCATAGAGCTATCAGGGATCCCTGCCCAGTGGGAAGTCCAGGGACCTCCCTCCTCCATCCAGGTCCAGTAAGGTGAGCATCCAAACTGCCCAGGCTCTCACAAAGCCAGTGCGTGCAGTAGGATCAAAAACCCACTGCCATTGTTCTTGAGTTCTCAGTAGTCCTCATTGTCCGCTATGTTCAGCAAGTCCAGTTTTATCCCATGGAGTTTTCTTTAAAGATGTGGCCTGGTAGGCTAAGCTCTCTCTAGTGTGTAGTCACACTAAAAAATATATGGGTAATGCAAGTTGGGCTTGATGGGTTAGAAAAGAAGACATGGAGTTGGGTGGGTAGGGAAGAGGGCCGCCTCTGGAAAGGACAGGTAGGGGTGATAAATATGATCAGAGGACACTGCATGAAATTTTCAAAGTACTAATATAAGTGTTTTTAAAAAGCAAATGGTACATCTCTCCAGCTCATACATCAGAGCTGCACCCAGAACTTGCCCCTAAAATGCAGTGAAGCAAATGCATTTCTCATCACAGGTCTCCAGAGCTTTGCAGGAACCTGTGTTGCTTTTCTTAGAACCTTATGACTATTCCAACCACAAGCCTAGGCCCGCTAACCTGCTGAAGGACAAGAGACAATGAAGAGTGAGACAGCATCCCAGCTGGGGTCATCCTCTATGGCCAGGTCCCCTTTTGATGCTCTGGCAGTTGAGTAGAAAGGCACTATCAAGAGTCTAGCATACTTCAGAATAGCTTTACCAATCCCAGCACGCATTGCTGGCTTGTAGACAGTCTAACAAGTAAGCCTTCACGTTTGTTGGACAATTTGTTAGGCAGCAGCAGCTGACAGATACATGCTCCCTATCCTGGAGTAGTCTAGAGATGTAGACTCTATGGGGTAAAGAAAGGCTTTAGTGCAGTGTCTTAGTCTGGCAGGGAAAATCATCTGAAGCACGCTGTGTGGCTTGCTCCTGGTGTCATTACCCAGCTAGCTTCCTCATACAGCCCAGCTCTACCAGCAGCTGGGATTGACTATCACATGCTGGACCCTCCCATAATGATTAATAATGAAGAAAATGGCCCACAGATACACCTACGGGGGTATCTAATGCAGGAAATTCCTCCATTAAGATTCCCAGGTGTGTCAAGTTAACAACCAAGGAAGAAGGGATGAGCTGGTCATCCTGAAGACTGGCATCAGCGTGGGCAGTCTACCAGGGCCCCTGTCCATCCTGCTCTGTTGTCCCTTCAATCATGTCATAGTGTGTTTGTAGTCACCTAGACATCTTGATTTCTTCGGGTCTCCCGTGCTGGCTCATACCTGGCCAGCTCTGTTAGAATGTTCCATAAATTCTCACAGGAGAGATGCAGATGCAGAAGGAACAATGTAGTCTTGATCCTGGCGAGGTTCCTGGCGGTCAGAATTTTCAGGGACTTCTAAAGGTGTGAGATCAGCCTCCTGCCCACTCTATTAAAAAGAGGCACCTGCCATAAACTGGGTGTACTGACTGACAGGCTCTATTCTGAGCTCTTTGGAAATACCAAGATCAGGTACAGGAAAGATGGCTCAGCGGAAATACCAAGATCACAGAAGGCTAGGGAAGTAGGCACTAGTGATTTCATTTTACATAGTAGGTTATTGACAATCTGCTTCTGTTCTGGCCTCCAGGGTCCCACCTTACATTCCAGTCATGAATTTCCTTAGACTGTGAGTGCGCTATGCAAGCCAAACAAATCCTTTCTTCCCCACGCTGCTTTTGGCCATAGACGACTATGGGTGGCCTGATACTGCCGTACTGGATGTCACCTTCCAGAGCATGAAGAGTAGTGAGTGGTCCAGTTCAGAGCCCTCCACAAGCGCTCCACACACTGGGTCATGGGAACGGATGCTAAGTGTACCAGTGGTCACACTGTCTTCAGATAAAGACTCATCCCCTTCCTAGGTATGGCACATCCCCAATGGATATTAGCTTCCAGAGTATTCTGAAATGACAGAAAATATACAAGCTTTGGATTGAGGGGCGACAGAACTGACCCTGGGTGGAATCGAGCCAGGCACGCAGGGAGGTCCAGCCCAACTTCTACTTGAGTGTATACATTCCATACAGATGCAGCAGCAGCAGCAACAGCAGCAGAGGTCTGGAGTGTTGCTCTCTCAGCCCAAATGTTATGAATGTGTGCTCACAGGAATACTGCATTGCAATGTTTGTGTTAAAGATATTGACTGATGAAAAGGCATGAACCCCCAGAAGCTGTGGGTGGCTACCTACACAAGACCTGCACCAGATCAAGCCAGTCAACATTCCAGAATGGGCAAGGGACATTCCACAAAGTCCCAACACCAGAAAAAACACTACGGCCACCTGATGCCTGCTCAGGGAGGGAGAGTCAGTTTCCTTCAGGTCACAGGTCAGTGAATGGCCTTAGCCCTGTGCACATACTGACCACACTAATTGGACTCAGTGAGTTGTGAAAAGAAGGCATGAAGAAGTGAGTGGAACGTGGGGAGGGGATTTGTGAGGAGGAGGAAGAGGGAGAGGAGGAGTGGGGAGAATGGATATGATAACAATTCATCATATACTTCCATGAATTCTCGGAGACTGAAAAAGTATACCATTTTAAAAAAGTAAATATTTTATCCAACACCTAAGGATCAGGGAAAATCAGGTAAGGAAGGTAGAAAAGATTGTAAGAGTCAGACTGCTCAAGATAGCATCTCCACCTTGATGGCGAAGGGCGCCCATGAAATCTCAACAACATGGCTGCTTAAGCAGAACCCATATGATGACAATACCAGCCAACATGCCAATGGGGATGGGGGAAACGTCACACGTCCCCACCCTTAGCTGAAGAGCTACAGGAAGTCAGGGAATCAGTTTGCTCCAGGGGACTTCTAAAAAATAAAAATCCTTTTGAGGTCCATTTACAAATTCTGTGTTACCTTTCTTTCCTTCTTTTCTTTGTTTATTTTGGCTATACGCAAAACTTTGAGAATACCATGAGTGTGTTGGTGAGGATTTAAGTTGGCAGCACAGCCTTGAGCCTCTGCTTTGTCATTAAAGACCAGAACAGCTCTTTCGGCCGTGCTTGCCGGCAGACTCGCCGCCATGGGCCGTGTGATCTAAGGGCAGAGGAAAGGCGCCGGTTCTGTTTTCTGCGCACACGTGAAACACCGTAAGGGCGCCGTTCATGACCCTGGTCGCGATGCTCCCCTTGCCAAAGTGGTTTTTCGTGATCCCTACCGGTTTAAGAAGCAGACGGAGCTGTTTATCGCCGCAAAGGGAATCCACACCGGGCAGTTTGTGTACTGCGGCAAGAAGGCCCAGCTGAATATCGGCAATGTTTTGGGCACCATGCCTGAAGGTACTATCATATGTTGTCTGGAGGAGAATCCTGGGGACAGGGCAAGCTGGCACGAGCCTCCGGGAACTATACCAGTCATCTCCCACAATCCAAAGACCAAGAAAACACGAGTGAAGCTGCCTTCAGGGTCCAAGAAGGTCATTTCCTCGGCCAACAGAGCTGTCGTTGGTGTTGTGGCTGGTGGGGACAGAATTGACAAGCCTATCTTGAAGGCTGGCCATGCCTATCACAAGTACAAGGCCAAGAGGAACTGCTGGCCACGTGTACGTGGTGTGGTCATGAATCCTGTAGAGCATCCCTTCGGAGGTGGTAACCATCAGCACATTGGCAAACGGTCCACTATCCGAAGAGATGCCCCTGCTGGATGCAAAGTGGGTCTCATTGCTGCCCGCCGGACTGGGCGACTACGTGGAACCAAAGCTGTACAGGAGAAGGAGAACTCAGGAGCTAATAAAGTATGTCCTTTGGCAAAAAAAAAAAAAAGAAAAAAGAAAAGAAAAAAAGAAAAAAAAACAGAACAAACCTTTAAGCTCATAAAGGCAGCAGCATGGAGGGAAGTGGCAGTGCCTGGGAGGTGGTTGGGCAGCTCTAGGGTGCCTTTGGGTTCTCCATTGGTTGTGGATCCCAGACCTACCCTCAGAGAGCATCCAGAATCCACACCCAGTACTTGGCACGAAACATACTTAGGAAATGATTGCCGTGGTCTAACTTCCTGCACTGACCCATGCAAATACAGTTCCTTCATGATTGACAGCAGGTCACCTATCAGGTTATAGTATTCCAATACCTCTAGCCATTTTCTTTCTGGCGGGGCATCAGTTGACATCATAGCTTATGTCATGGATGCGGATTTTATATTCATAGTTTATTTCCACAAATGAGTATTAGATGCAATGACGGCCCTTATCCTCTGAGAGAGGTGAAGGGGTTGATATGAGTAAGACTTGATCAATAACTGAACCCATCACCTCTTGCCAACCTTTGGGGCTTGGTCTCCTGGCTTGTGAATTCCCCAAACAACTGGGAAGATTTAGTCTAATGGGATAGCACAAATCTTCCTATGGTCAAGCACGCCAGAGTGGGGAGCGTGTGTGTGTGTGTGTGTGTGTGTGTGTGTGTGTGGTGTGTGCATCTGTAGTATTAACAGGAGTGAGTCCTTTTGTTTGGGGGACATGCGGTCTTTTGTTGAGTTGGGAGAGAATTAGAAATATCCTAGGAATGAGGGTGCAGTCATTAGACTGAACTCACATCTTGTCAGGCCCCTGGATCAAGTCTGAGAATCCAGCCAAACAGACCTAGCTGAGGGAGCTGAGACATCTATCCAAGGCAGAGATATTTGGCTGCTCCATCTGTGGGCCTCTGGGAGATCTTATCCGGGGCTAGCCTCTCTTGTGCTCACAGGAGAACTGAGAAATGAGAATTGGAAAGGCAGGGTATATTCAGACTTGGGACACAGCCAACCCTGGTAATTTAGGAACCCAAACTCTACTCTTTGTGGGGCTATTAGCTCTCAATATTATGGAAGAAGCTTTTCTATCCAGACAAATGAGAAATGAACACTCCCTCCTAATGGCAGGTAATAAGTCAACACGATTTTCTGCAGATCTATGGGCCAGCCCCCTGCCAATCTTGCAGAGAAAGTGCCTGGCAGAAGGATGTTTTATCTCTTCTGTTTCCTTCTCTAGCACGTGTTAATAAAAGTTCTATATAAAAGCGAGTGATGAAGGAGATTAATACTTTTATTTCCCACACATGCCAAAATCCATCTTTTCATCTTGAATTATCCAGTTAGAGTGTCTACACCTAACCACCTGAGTTAATTAACCTCATTATTGTCAAATAACCAATCCATCCACCGGGTCTATACTAGACTTCTGCCTCTTGCTAAGAAAATTATCTATACAAACAAATGCAAGGCACTGCCATCTGCAAAGTTGAATAGTTCATATAGGCTCTTTCCTGACTTGTTTTAATCTGCGTCTTTCTTTGTTTCCCAGGATGGCTTCAAATTTGCAATTCTCCTGCCTTAGCTTCTCTAGTAGCGGATTTGCTGCAGGCGTGCACCACTGTATCCCATTCTCTTTCTGAAACGCTATTCAATATCCAACATACAAACACAGACACACACATGTGCACAAGAGCACACACATACACAAAGAATCTGAGTCACATTTGTCTGACAAACGCATCCTAATCACGATAATCTGAGGCCAAGATTACGGTGGTGCGCTTGGTGGCAACTTCTCTGAATCTGAAATGTCTTTTCCCAAGAATCTGGGATGAGGTAAAGATGGCTTCTTCTTGTGGATTTGGAGGCTTCCATTCTACTACCTGTGTTTTAGCTATATGTTTCTAAGCCCTTACTGAATGGCCTATTTCCTACTGGATCCTAGTTGGGTCCCAAGATGAGCTGAGGTTGAGTAGACATAGTGTGAACCCAAAGGTGCATCTCTGCTCAGGCCTGGGAAATGTGAGTGTGCCTTAGAGCTTGCCTGGAGCTAGGCATATCAGTGGTAAGCTGTGTGCCTGCTAGGCCTCAGTGAGACACAACTGACTTCACCGGGATGCTGTTGAGAGGGTCACCTAAGAAGCGCCACATTCCACAGCACCAGGGCCAGAGGAGGTCACCAAGCATAGACCCCATCCTTCTCTTGGTGCATGTGAACTGCAAGTCATCAGAAATTGTGTGGGTCATAGGAAACCCAACACAGCTGAAGAGCAATGGCATCTTACCCTGTGTATTCCTCTCTATCAGGTGTTTCTCATGGGCATTTTAGGCCTTGAACTTGGCACTTTAGAAACCTTCACTGTTCAGAATAGACAAATGGACTGAGAGAAGTAGGACATCTCCCCCTTAGGCCTCAGCCTGTGAGTCAGAGTTTCACACTTGCCATAGATACCCAAACATCATACAGCATGAGGTTTGGAGTCTCCATAATGAGCTAGAGACTAATGTCATCCAATCTCCCCTTGGTCCTCTTATAAGCCACACACTATATCCTTGGGCAGACAGACCTGAGCAAGACACACCAGACATGAACTGTGAAGGCAAATGAAGCCTTTAGGATGATATGATGCGAGGCCTGGAGAGCTTTCAGGCATGACTTAGGAAAGAAATAAAAGCACAGATATATATGCAGAGAGACGAATAGATAGAGAAATACTTTGCCTTCTGGATGTTATAAGAATTGAGCATACCAAAGTGGGACAAACCACTTGAAGAATATATGTGCTTTATTATAGGAATCATGCATGCTGACAATTATCATTGTTGTCATTAATCAGGTTTTAGGGGTAGAACTCCAGGTATTGGACAGGTATTGACAGGTAAGTGCTTTATTCATGAACCACAGGCCAAAATCCTCACTGGTGAATTTCACGCACGTGTTCTCCCACTGAGCCACATTCCCAGTTTCTCCTTGCTAGATTCCAAGTGACTGCCCAATCTCTGAGCCACACTGGGAGATTCTAGCCAAGGGTTTTACTGCTGAGCCACGTCCCCAACCTCTGTTTTAATTATGTAAAAATATCTTCATATGAGAGACCGTAACAAGTCATGCCAAAGCAGACTTATACATACTCACAGGACTACCAAAAAAATCTCTCTGAACTAATTAAGTTCATGCAACTGAGGGCTGGGTGTGCAGATCAGTGGTCGAGCATTTGACTAACCTGACCATGCCCTGGGTTCAATCCCACTACTGGCTGGGGGGAGATTATCTTATCTTAACTGCTTAGAAAATCAAGTGTGTGAGTCTAGCCAGCTATGGTCACCATTGTCGCGAACTTCTCGACCAGCGAGGAAGAACGACCAGCACACGAGGATTCTTCTCAGATCGCACTTTAATGGAGTGCCTCTTGGTTGATGGGGAGCAGGAAGCGAGAGGGGCCGAGAGCACTAAAGCAGCTGCTTATATAGGGAGTAGGCACACGGGTCGCCCTGTGATTGGTTGCCACCATCAGCTGTCACCAGACTGCATCGGGATAGGTCCAAGGGCCCTTATCCACTGCGCATGCGGGAAGCAGGGGACACGCAGCTCCCAATGGAACAGGATGTCAGTGCCATCTTGTAATGGCGATTCTGTCCGGCTCCCTGCACACCATGGCCAATACTTGTCCCTGTTAGACATGACCTGAAACACCTATAACGGCTGTAGGAAAGATCATACATCATGAAATGACTTTGAGGAATAACTAATGAAAATATTTTAATAGCTGAAGAATCTTTACTGCTTTGTAAATTTCTTCCAAGGGGTAATTATTTCTGAGTTTCAATGATCTAGTCAATCTGCTTGCCGTTGACTTACAAATATATAGCATTTGTTGATACATTTAGGTTTTTCTTAGTCTGATGCATATTCCCTTTGGTATTGTTTTTCATATAAAATCTTCTCCCCTTCCATTATTTCATGAGAAAACTTGGCAGAAGTTGTAAAGAATTTTTCAGTCCCCCCTCATCCCACATTTCTGCCTACAGAACTGAAGCCCTGAAAGGGAAAGTTGGGACAAGGGAATGCGATAAGGGTGTAAGGAAGGCTCCAAGTTGTGGGACTTCCCCTCTGGCTTTCTGAGGTTAATCTGGTCAAGCTGGACCCATGGGTGACTTTTCTCCTCTGTAAGTGCTATGGCAAGCTTTGCCATTGCCTTCGTAAGCAAGAAGTGCTCAGTATCACCATTGGCTCCGTGCTAAGGGGTCATGGGAAACTACTTTCACTAAGCAGCTTCTTGGCTAGACTTTGGATCCGGGGCTGAACCCCTTGCCCGTTCCCTCCTTGGCAGGAGGCACTTCCTATACCCAGAACAGCTGGAGTCCAGAGAGCAAGCAGGGGGCAGGGTGATGGAATAGGCCAGGTGTGACCTGGACACACTGACCACACAGCCTGCCCTGAAAATCCAGGCTGGCTTCCATCTCCTCCATGCCTTCTCTTCTGCTCCAGCATTTCAGAAGCTGGCTCCTGGCACCATGGCTCCTGCAGAGCCTCTCCAAATTGCCTCTGTCCAGGTCCTCCTTCTCAATATTTCTGGAACTGTGTGCCACTGCTTTGTCATATGGAGATGGACAGAGGCAGGGGAAGTGGGCGAACGGGTCCTGGGTCTTAATGTCTCTTTTCTTTTCTTGTTGGGGAATTAATATCTCTTGGCCTTTCTTGGTGGTGAAGAGGCTGCTTCGGGGTATTGAAAATCTCCCAGACCCCACTCCCTGTGAAGCCTGGGGCATGTTTATCACGGTGCCAATAAAAGCGCCACGATTTATGGTTCTGCTTTTTAATTCATTCAATTCTCTCTTCATTGCGAGGTTAATGCTGTTGATCTATTTTCTCTTGAAACAAATAAAAACAATATGTGCTGACACTGGCTTGGACTTTTGACATGGACCAGAGAGGTCAGCATTTAATTTTATATTTATAGACTACACAGACAATATTATCTGTATTAGAGACTGCTCACTCAATCCTTGTCATCTTACAACCTGGGTCAGAAGCTCCCAGCTCCAGACTGGTACTTCCTTCTGTTTCTTTCCTTTTCTCAACTCTTTCCATGTTTTTCTCTTTGTTTTTTTCTTCTGATGGCATGGCACCTTTTGTATTACTTTATTGTTCCCATTCTCTGTATGCATCTGCTTTTCCACAGCTGTCTTTCATCTATCTATCTGTCTGTCTATCTATCTATCTATCTATCTATCTATCTATCTCTCATCTATCTATCTATCTATCTATCTATCTATCTATCTATCTATCTCTCATCTATCTATCTATCTATCGTCTTTATACATATCATCTATAATCTGTTTATCATCTATCATCTATTTTCATCTATTTATCTAGATCTCTATCATCTATCATCTGTTTATCTATTTAATTTCTGTATCTATCACCAATTTACTGCTATATCTTCTATCATCTATCTATTTCCCATCCATCTACTATCTGTCAATCATCTGCCTAAATTCTTTGGTCCGTGTGTCATCTACTTGTAGGTGCCCATCACGTTTCTTCACTATCTGCAACCTCTGTATATCTCCCCACCTCTCTATGTCTCTCTACAATACGCCTCCCTATCTCAACCTTTGTCTCCTTTTCTGCTCCCTTCTTTTCCTCTTCCTTTCCTTCCCTTGCCTCCTTTCTTTTCTCCAGTCTCCCCTCCTGCCCCCGGAAGCTCCAAGCTCTAGGCCTGAATGAGACTCTCTTGGGTCTAAAGTTTGGTCACACCCCCAGGTCTTCCCCTCACTCCAATATTTAGGGAGGAGTTGAAGACAACAGCATGAGAACTGAGCAGTTTTGAGTTTGGACAAAGTGAGTCATTGCCTTCCTCTGAAAAACCATTTCTCTTCTCCCTTCTGAGACCCATGTTCAACCCCCAGTGCAAAGGCGAAGGTTCTGATGGAGCCGAAGTGCTTCTCTCCTGAGTCTCTCTTGTGCTTACCCAGCGGTGACAGCCACATTATTGAAGGCAGCATCTAGACCAGTAAAGCGGTTTGAAAAGTGAATGATGGAAACAGCTGGAAAGTGACTGTGGGCAGAATCCTGCCGTTCCCTTCCCAAGTTGCACAGATCTGATAGGCTCTTCGGGCTCCGTGTCTGCATCTGTGATGTGAGAATGGGATCGAGTTCATCACAGGCTGAGAGGCAAGCATGTGTAGTCAAAGTCTGCTCACAGAGAAGCATGCAGCAGGAGCTGAACTGGGTCTGCAATGTCATCTAGTTATTGGGGAGAAAATGGCATCTGTTCCCGAGTGACTGTATTAATAAAAGAGGTCGTTTTCCAAATCACAGCCTGATGGTAAAGATGCAGGGATCAGGTGATGCCTTAGCTATGTGGTCACCGGATCTAGAGTCTGTCACTGCCGAGTTTGTGCAGAAGAGCCAGGGGCATCCCTGGCCCTCTCATAGCATCCCGCGCTATACTGCGAGCATCAGTGCCGGTAGCTTTCAAGTGGGTTTCTTTTGTGATTTCCCTGCTGGGTCAGCCACTAGCAATGTGGCTGGGGTCCCCATTGGCTGTCACTGGACTGTGGGTGCCTCTAGACTACCTTCTGGACTTCCTGTGTCCTCACCTGTGAAATCAGGGTAATGATGCTATGCCAGCCATTGATGGCAGGAGGATTAATTAGATGCTATATTTAAAAGACTCGAGATCCTTGGAGGAAAGTGCCCTGTAACTGATATCTGAGAAGATAAAATATTTAAGCCGTAGCCTCCAGGGGCAGTTCATCTTATTGTATTTTCAGCATTTTAGAAATTTTGTATGAAAACATTCTTTCTGCCCAGCCAGCCAGAGCAGAAGCATTTCCTAAGAGAGGGAGGCGCTGCAGAGGGCATGATTCTGTCTTTACTGGCTTCCTCTTGCTCCTTGGCCTTACAGCTACCAAGATGGCAGAAGCAGGAGAGCCTGGGAGCTCAAATCTTGGGACAGTATTAACTGGCTGGCATTGAAGGTAGGGAGGTACAAAGTCATGCCAACACCTAGTCAGACAAAGAGAGTTTCATGCAAGCAAATATCAAAAATCACCAATTTCAATTGGAGAAACTCTCACAAGGCCCACCCTTAGCTGAAGAGATGAGGGCAATGAACAGCTGCTGAGAGAGGAAGAATCAGTCTTCTCTAGAGATGAGCCCCCTGGTAGGTTATCCAATCCCAAAGGATTAGCCCTAAACACAAACACTTCTGAACAACAGTAAATGCACACTGAAGTGTGTGTGTGTGTATTTATCTATCATCCAGTCAACCTAGCACATAGCATAACAAGCTAGGCTTTGTCTCCATCATCATGTTTAATTGAAGGAAGAACCACATCAAAATTTATACATCCAACACAAGTGCACACAAACAACCATACACACACAAGCACACACATACATTCACACACACATATAATCATGCACACATAAACACACACACAATCTCACATGCACACACAAACACACAATCTCACATGCACACACAAACACACACATGATCTCACTACACAAACACACATACAATTACACACCCACGTACAAATACACATGCAATTATATACACAAAACACACATACAATCACACACACATATACAATATACACATACAATCACACACAAACACATACAATTATACACACAAACACACACATACAAATTTATAAACAGTAGATAAAGGAAAGGTCATGAATTTGAAAAGTTCGGAGAACTTGGGAAGAGCTGGGACAGGGAGAGGGAAGGTGGAAATAATGTTGATACTCATACATGAAATACTCAAATGAAAATAGCTTAACTTAATTAAATTCTGACTTGAACAGAAACTATAGATATCTCGAGTATTTTTTAACTGGATGAGATTTAGTTTAAACCAGTCTTCTTGATTTTGGTGATGCAACTGAGACATACAGATTGATTTGAACCAATGACTTCCGGGAAACTGGAGGCCAGACCTTGGATCACCCAATTCCCTGGAGACATAGGAAGCTTAAGTTTCATCTTCAGGGGCCCTTGAAGATCCTGTGGTTATTGTATCAGTAATACTGCATCATTTCCTAGAAATTGTGCAAATTCCAGCTCCAACCACATCTAGACCTACCCTGCTCTTCTGTCTCCTAGGCTGGGATGAGAGTTTTCTTTTTCACTTTTAGATCCACAGAATTCCACTCAGGTGTTTTCTGATTGCATGAGATGGTGCACCTGCTCAAACCAGCTGGAGTAGAAAAAGGAAACTACCAATTCACATAACTGGAAGAGAAGAGGGGGGTGATGGCCTCAGGCATAGGTAGGCAGAAGCTTCGTAAGACAACTGCAGATACACCGCCTTCCATCTCTCAGATTTGTGGTCTTTGATGTTGCCTGCTTCCCATGGAAGTTCCCCAGTGATGGATTGCTGATGGCCTGAGTTTGATTTCCAAAATCTACACAGTACAGAGAACTGACTCTTCCAAGTTATCTACCAACCGTCACCACACGTGGAACCCAGCACAGCCTCCCCCACACAATAAGTAAACATAAATTGGTAAAGGTGCTTCATAATAAGGCCTTCTGTGTATTCTTTCTTCCTGAGAGACTCATGTCCTTATGCACCTCAGGTTCTATTTCCTGTCAAGATGACCAATGTGCTGTGTGCTGTAATCCCTAGGTGGATTTGCAAGTGTCAGTCAGTTTGTGGGAGGCAGTTGTCAGTATGGAGCAAGGATCAGGACTGGTCCCTTCTACATCGACTGATACATTCCCTCTGCATGGGGTTACAATTGCTTGGGACTAAAGCCAATCCCAGGCAAGATGATCAAGGTATCTGATAATTACCTTTTCCACAAGAAAATGGAGATTCAAATTAGATATTACATTTTATATAATAATAATAAAGAGCTTTGCAGTCTTGCACACTTGAATGTGTAAAGCTCTTGATTCATACTCTACATGACCTTTGCAGTGTACCCCAGCCAGAGGAATTTTCTGATTCTCAGGGTGGCTCAGAGGAGATGTGGGGATGTCTGTCTCTTCCGTGTATCAGGAGTAGAAAGAATAAACCCCATGAGGAAACCACGGCCTCAGACATCCTTCGTCCCCTCCCCTAAGCCAGGTCCTGAGCTCTTTGACATTCTGAACACCTTGAGAGAATAGGGACTGGGTTGTGATGCAGCAGGCACATTCGATATAATTGCACCATTGGTTTCCTGAGTATGACACATCTTGCCTGATTACACTACATGTTCAAGGTAGTGAGAGCTGGATGGGGAGGCTCTTGTCTGGTGACCTTTATTTTGGCGGAAAGCTAATAGGCATTCCATTCTGCAGCGAAGAGGCTCTCCTGGGGAATCTGCACGCCTAGCCAGGCTTCCTCCATCATCAAGTCTAATTGAAGGAAGAGCCACTTCAAATTTTTACCTAATGCCTTGCACAACATCCTTACGTAACGGAGGGAAAGTGATGAGGGTCAGTCTTCTGTGATCTGCTAATCAAGCCTTCTCCCTCCCTCCCTCCTAGCTCAAGCTTGGGGCCATGGATCTTTGCAAGCTTATAAGAGAATAGAGAGGACTGTGAAGCCATGGTCTGTAGTGGCTAGTGAAGGTGTGTGGGTTTTGCCCCATAGAGGGATGTGATGTGGGATTCCCTCTGTATGCTGTGAATATGTTTTATTACCATTGGTTAATAAGGAATCTGCTTTGGTCTATATCAGGGCAGAATATAGCCAGGATGGAAGAGATATATATAGAGAGAGTAGGCAGATGCCATGTAGCTGCCAAAGGAGAAAGACACCCAGAGCCTTTACCAGTAGGCCAAGGCCTCATGGCTATACACAGATTAATAGAATGGATTAATTAATATGTAAGACTTAGATAATAAGAAACGAGCCAATAGGTAAAACAATGTTACAACTGATATAGTTTCTGTGTGAGTATTTAGATTTGAGAGACTGGGAAACGAATGAGCCGCCTCCACCTACAGGGATGTGGGGTTCATCCTGAACTGGCTGATACTTCTCCCTACCATAGCCATGGATGTATGGAAAGGTATTTACTACCAAGTGTCTCCTGTTTCATGCTGCAGCTGCTCATGGTGTCTTTGGGCAGACGAAGCTAGATACAGGAGACCAAAGCGTAGGCAAGTAGTTCCTCCTCTCCGAAGCTAGGAGAGGTCTTCAAGGTAATGATTGCCTGACAGCCCCATGCATCTCCCCTCAGCTAGAGCTCAACAACCACGTGGGGAGATGTGCTTTCTGGGTGACACTGTTTCGTGATTGACAACACCTTCTGCCCGCCACTCACCAAGACCTTCTCCGACTCACACTCTCACAAAGCCGGTTTCACACTGAGGTTTGCCATCCCTCTGAGCAGAGCTTCACCCTTCACGGAACGCGAGACCTAGGAGAAAGCACAGATGCTGAAACATTCCGAAGGTTTGTTTTTAGTCTTCGTAAGACGAAGATGGGAAGTGCCTCTCCTGATTTAATAGGGCTGTGCTTCGCCAGAGTCTCCATTCCGCCTCCTCTTCAGATGACATGGTGGCAACTTTATGTTCCTAATCCCATCCTCTCCCTACTCAGCCCACCTGTTCCCCAAATCACCCAAAGGATGCTCACAGCTTAGAATATAACAGATAGTTCTCTCCACTTGGCATTCTAGACCAGACCCCGAACTCCTGGTTCCAACTCATCCTGCCAAGTTCCCTTTTCATCCATGGCCAGGTTCTCATCAAATCCCATGGTCTTTCTTTGTCTCGTGAGGATTTAGAAACCTCTTGACTGCTCCCTTTCTCCGCTTGGGAACTTGGGGAGTAGCAGTGTTTAAGAGGCCTCCATACTCTCAGAGTTTTCAAGGCCAGTCAACATTCCTTCCTCTGAGGCCACCCCTCAGAGACACAGATAAGAGACCTTCTCAACACAGGTGGTCACCCTAACCAGCTCACCTCCCTCTGTCATTGCAGTACCCCCGGGTTCATCAAGACCACCCTCTACAGCAGGAAGAAGTCTCAGCCTTCGATGCAAATTTGACACCCGTGATGAGCCATAATAATCTCTGTCGCCAGGCCATATGCTAGAACAATCATAGCAGAACCCGTGTAGTTACAACCCAGACATCAGAACTTCTAATGCTCCCCCAGGCACAGGCCAGGCTAAGAACTGTGGCTTGTAACTCACAGTGCTCTACCTGGGTGCAGGTTCAGGAAGTGTGAAAACATGACTTCCCGGCTTCACTCTGGACTAAAGAGAGCAGACTCTCTGGGGGTTACCCTTGGCCATCGGGGGTTTTGAGCTGTTTCTAGAATTGCTGATGTATAGCACCATCCAGGCAGTTCTGCCGAGCGGGAATCCAGAGCGACTATGAACATCTTAGTAGAATGGAATGGAGCCCATTAGATGGTGTGCTGCCCACACAGTTCACAGTCCCCTGAAACAGACTCCTAACACCTCATCCAGATGGACTCTGCTAGGAGCTCTGCCACTGGTCCATAAAGCAACAACCAGCCTAATTGTCTTGGTGTATGGCCTCAGCTGACGGAGTTGGAACTGAACCCATTTGCTGGGTGGCTGGGATGTGTTCTCTCAAAGGCTGGTAGCATGCCCGCTGCTGTGCTGTGTCTCCCTCAGCTTCTTTCATGTTGTGTCCATTTTCCCTGACCCCGTCAGAGCACTCGCTCTATGGAGCACACACACACATCGGAAGTCAGAGTTTCCGTGACAAAGGCAATGGAAAGGATGGAGATTTCTTTTAGACCACAGTTCAGAGAACTGCCTTGGCAGGGAAGGTGTCAAACAGCATTTCTCACATTTCCTCATGCTGAGACCCTTTAATACAGTTAGCTCCTCGTGTTGTGGAGACCCCCCAACCATAACATTATATTCGTTGCTACTTTATATCTATGATTTTGCTATTATTATGAATCATAATGTAAATATTTGTGTTTTCCAATGGTCTTAGGTGACCCCTGTGAAAGGGTCAGTTGACCCCTGGTGGAGAGATTGATATGGTTCTGTCCGTGGAAGTAGATGCTTGAATCCTGGCTTGTTAGATCTTGGTAGACCAGGAAGCAGAATCTGGTCCTGAAGCAAGGCCAGGCTGAACCACCTCCAGCCAGAAGTCCCACGGTCTTCTAGAGCACTGACTGCTTCTGGCTGGGCACCAGCTGTTCAGACACATGAGTCTATGACCAGAGGAAGGGTGGAAACATTCCAGATTCAAATCAGAACCCCCTCCTCCTGCACTGGGACAGCATGGTAGTTCCCACGGCTACCCGGTGAATCTTTAACTGCCTGCTTTGACCGCCACTACACTCTCATGGGTGGGGCACTCTGCAACCTGGGAGGCTTGCTGTCTTCCAAGGGCCTCAGAGTTAGTCATCAGCAAACACTGGTCTCAGAGTGAGTCACTATCATTTATCCTGCAGTTTCTCATTAAGCATTTTATAGTTCTCAAACTTTAATAACTTTAGTTATAGGTAAGATAAAAACAATCTCCGTGGTAATGAGCAGAGAATCTTCTTCTCGGCCGTGATATTAGGCTTAGATTGTGTTTTCCAAAGCATGCAATATCCCCCCTCTCATATAGCCCCCCCATCCCGCAGGATCCAAATGATGATATTTTCAGCCATGTAATGCAGTTACCCTAAAATTTAATAGATTTGCTCTTAAATGCCACTTAGATATTGTTCCTACTCTGCCTATAACCCAAGTTATTAAAATTTAACACTGAAAAAAAGGCTTTATGAAGACCTGTATAATGGCTTAGTACTGCAGAGACTGGGCATTATATAGGACATATCTTTGTGTAGTTATCTTTGTGATACAGGTATCACAAAGAGACTTCAGAAGCCACTTTTGGATCGCCCCTGCATCTAACATACACCCTACCAGGGATGAGAGCCCACTGAGATTTTTAGCTTACATGAAAATGGCAGAAACTCGCAAACCAATCTCTCTGCATACAGATAGTTGGGGAGTGATAACTTGTCTGGTGTGTAAGTCCCTCTGCCTAGGAGGTCACCTGCCTGCGTGGACATGTCAATAATTAGATAGAGAACAACTGCCCACCTGAGTTTTAGTTTTTGTTCTCAGAGAAGCTGGAGGATATAAATGGTTTGGACTGGATTCAGCCTCCTAGTTTCTTCAGCCTCGTGGACAGTCTGGGAAAAGTCGGGTTTATTCTGACCTGAACACTGTGACATAAAGAGACACTTTGGCATGGCATATAGCTCTCTCTCTCTCTCTCTCTCTCTCTCTCTCTCTCTCTCTCTGTGTGTGTGTGTGTGTGTGTGTGTGTGTGTTTCTGTCTGTCTGCCTGTCTCCTTGTGTGTATGTGCTTACTGGTGCACATATATTAGTGGTCAGGAACAAGGCTCCCCAGAAATATGTGAAAACATCATTTAATCTCAAGTTGGAGGAACTCTTTCTTTCTTTCTATCTATCTATCTATCTATCTATCTATCTATCTATCTATCTATCTATCATCTATCTATCTATCATCTATCTATCTATCTGAAATCTTCTTGAAGCTCAGCTGCATTCTGGGATTGGTTCCTATTTGTTGTGTGATTTGGAACAAAGGAATCTGGCTTTGGGAGGGGAGGTAGATCGATGTGCCTTGAAGCAGCTCAGGTATCAGGCTTGGCAGTGAAAGCAGGACAGGGAATGGGATTTGCCTGGAAGGGAGTTACCTGTTAATTACGCTGGGATGGCAGACTCTGAGACAGACCAGTGGATAGGTGAAGGGCAAGCTTCCTCTTCCTCCAATGGTCTCTGAGGAAGCCTCAGTGCTGCATGCTGATGCCTCAGGTGGGGCCCCTAGGGTCCTGGAGACAGTGATGTCAGGGATGCTTGGAGGGTTTGTGTGGACCATGCTGCCTGGGGGCTGGTTCAATGCTGACAGTCTGAATGGGTGTGTTAACTCCTGGTTCTCTGTGCACGCAGGGACTTGGGATTCCACGTGGAGACAGGCACTGGCCTTTGTCTCCGCTGCCTTTTAGATTGTTCCAAAGACAGAGGGAACACCTTAGGGAAGGAGCGAACCTCAGAGCATCACAGAGGAGGGAGACTGATGAGATCTGGGTAGAGGGGAAGAAAGAGAAGGCAGTGAGAAAGACCTGAAGAAGCTCAGACCCTCAGCACGATGGACCATGGGCATGAGGGTAGTGTCCCAGTCGGTCTAGGGATCCTGTCCTGTTTCTAGTCAGAGAACCTGAAAGGAAACACAGATTCCCAGGGGAAGGGACCAAGGATAGCCTCCTTACAATAGTCTCTCTACTGATAGCTGTGAGGGTGGGCAGCTGAGAACACAAGGTGAGGCACGCAGTACTAAGGACACAGCCACACAGTCACAGCCTTGACCCTTCCCTGCGTGGGAACATCCACAGTGGCTCCATGTCCGCTGTTGGCAGAAATGACTTTTCAGCTTACCTCAAGGCACGGGGTCAGGAGTGAGAGTCTAGCTAACATGGCCGTAGGAGCTCATGTTGGCTAAAGCCTCCCTACGCCTATAGCTTTAAGAGTCTTGGCCATGATGTCAGGACCCATGGCCACATCTGCCTGAGGACACTCGACCACAGGTCAGCAGTTAAGGCAGGAAGCTGTAGCATAGCCATGGATGGGGTTCCCTGGAAGGGGTGAAAGATTTATGACCATGGAGCAGAGAGGGCTCCAGAGCCAAATGTGACCTCATCTATGAGCAGCCCGATATCTCACTTCATTATGTCTAAGGAAGCCATTGATTAACTGTAAATCAGAGGCCAACATGATTGACAGATTACAACAATGCCAAACAGAATGATACACACACGTAATGGCTAGTGGCTCGCCTAGGTCTCTGTCATCAGATGGACGGACATAGGAAGTGCTGTGCATGCCACACCGCAGGGAAGAGCAGAATGACGTCATTTGCAGGGAAATGTGTGGCACCAGAGATCCCCACGTCAAGTGAAAGCAGCCAGTCTCAGAGAAACAACTATGAGATGATTTATCTCACAGGCAGAATCTCCAGTTGGAAGAAAACGTGAAAGCAGAAGGGAAGTTATGGTGGAGAATCATCAGGAGATGGGTAGGGAGCAGAGGGCTTGATGGTAGTAGTGGATATGATCGTGACAGACACACATGGAATGTCATAGGGAAAACCATTATTTTGCACATGAATGCACACTCATAAGGATAGCCAGTGGCTTAACAAAGCAAGAAATACATTCTGCAAATCTATGTCTTCTGATAGTAAAACCCACTCAGAGATGGTAGTTTCCTGTACACAGGAAGCACATACTAAACATTGGAGATTCTGATGCTTCACTATGGTTAGTACATCTCTTGTCACATGGCACAGCCATGGGCCAACATATGCCCTCAGCTTGACCTGGGAATACGGAGTACCTTAGCTTTTGCGAGCCTCCCAGGCATTGCCATGGTCCTAGGTAAGGCTGACTTTTACATGTGCTGAGTCAAAGGTGTCTCTATTAAGGCCAAGTTCAGTGAGCACCTGAGGCTTTAAGATGGCAAATCACCAGTGAAATTGTGATCCCGGGGATGGCCTCTTTGAACTGGCTTGGCAGAGCCAAGCACACTTCTGTTTAGAGATCTAAATGACACGGCCTGGTCTCTTATCTACCCACATAATAAATTGTAGCCCTTGCATTAACCGGTCAGGCTTCAGTGATAACCGAAACGCAGGCTGCTGGTGGGTCCCCTGATCAATACCATTTTCTATTTATAGGATTGGTACAAATGGAAGTTTTATTTAAATGAGACAAAGCCGAAGACTACATAGGCGATCGATCTGATAAGATACAGTAAAAGAGTTTAATTTCAGGTTGATAGGCGACGCGCGCGCACACACACACAGTGAGGTGGGGGGGCTTACTTGTGGAAGCATTCATGCTCAGCCTTTCTCTTTCCCTGAGATATGGGCATGTTGCAGGCAAAGCAATGTCCTGCAAACACTTACAAGAACCAAGCTGTGACAATGTGCTGGGGAGCAGAGTTAAATAGAAGTCAGACAGCAGGCAGAAGAAATACAACGAGAAGGTGCTCTTCTCTTTAACTGGTCTCAGGCCTTAGTCTCTCTGCTGTTGTTGTTTAGCCATGTGATGCTAGAGAGGGTGCTGTCTGCCTGACATTCTGTTTTCCTTCTAGAAATGAGTCCACCTAATTCTGACTCTTTGTGCTTCTCCAAGGAGATGCGCTGGAAGAGAAAAGGCACAAATGGAGGCTAAACTTTGTACAGCCTCATCTCATCCTAGTACCCAGGCAAGTGCAGAGACAAGGTTTAATCATTAAACATGTATAGCCATTCAACCTGGAGCCAGAGGACAGGAGCTGTGAGGTGATAACTCCAAGGATTTGAACCAAATCTTTTGGTCCAAAAGATTTGAACCCTTGATCTCCAGCTGTCTTGGGAGGTTATGGAACCTTTGGAAGTAGAGCCTACCTGGAGGAAGAGGACCACTGGGGGCAGGGTTTGAAAGTTGTCTCTTGGTTCTGTGTCTAGTCTGATTTTCTGATTCCCTGTCTATTAAGATGTCAAGGAAGCAGAAGCTTCCTGACAACATGGATGGGATTGCTCCAAGCTCTGAGCCTTTCTCACTATGATGGTCTGTAAAGTTTACCTATGATGGACTGTACCCATTAAACTGTGATCCAAAGGAAGCCACTGGTCCTTGAAGCTGTCACATCAATGGGGACTGTAACTAACCCCCAACGTGTGGCTTTTCTGAAGGCTGTCATCCACCTATAGATAGGGCAGGTGGCAGGCTCACATGCCTGTCCATCATCTTCTGTTTATTCTCCGAGGACGGTGATAGCAATTCCTGTTTGCAGAGTAGCCAGGGATGTGCAA
This sequence comes from Microtus pennsylvanicus, assembly GCF_037038515.1. Taxonomy (NCBI): domain Eukaryota; kingdom Metazoa; phylum Chordata; class Mammalia; order Rodentia; family Cricetidae; genus Microtus; species Microtus pennsylvanicus. The sequence goes on along the minus strand of NC_134579.1, from coordinate 130,645,624 downwards.
GGAACCCACACTTGGGGAGTGCTTGGCCATAGGTTGGCAAAAAAGATGAGCTCTCAGCCCCGGGGATTTGGCTGCTCTCCATGGAAGTGTGTAATTAGGGGTTCCCGAGCCAAGAAGAAGGGTGAAGCTGTCAGACTGCCAGTGTCAAGTCCCAGACAGCACCAGTGTCAGCCTGGCATTGGCTTCTATTACCATATCAGCAGGGACAATGGCACTAGCTAGGCAAGAAGTAAAAGACTGAGCCCTCTTTCCCAGGTAGAGTGCAACGTTAACACTGGCCCCAGGACAGAAGGAGAGATGCTGCTTTTGGCTACCACTGCATCTTCCATGTCGTTCTCTAGAGTCCCCTACTGTTGTTGAGGTGGATGCTCACTCCACAGTCTCTGGGGAGTCTAACTTATCATTGCCATCTCAGCAACTCCACCTTAGGACTTCATTTTTATTCTACGGTGTCATGACAACGTGGGGTGGTTCCCAGTCCTGACCAGACAGACACTTGAGCAGCATAAGCAGGTAAGATGCCTTTTCCTTTCTGGTGTTGTAATAGGAGTGGCGGGGCTACGTCCCCGGCACCCGGCCACCTACACGGCTAGCTTATGCCCCGAAATAATTACACAGAAACTGTATTCTTTTGAACACTGCCTGGCCCATTAGTTCCAGCCTCTTATCGGCTAGCTCTTACATATTGATCTAACCCATTTCTAATATTCTGTGTAGCACCGTGAGCTGGCTTACCAGGAAAGATCTTAACCTGCGTCTGTCTGGAGTGTGAGAATCATGGTGACTCCTGACTGGGCTTCTTTCTCCCAGCATTCTGTTCTGTTTACTCCACCCACCTAAGGGTTGGCCTATCAAATGGGCCAAGGTAGTTTCTTTATTAATTAACCAATGAAAGCAACAGATTAGAAAGAAATCACTCCCACATCATTCTGGCAGGGTCTTGAGATTTTAGCTTTAAAAGTTTGTGTGTATATTCATATATGTGCAGTGGTGTGTATGTGTGTGTGCCTGTGGAGAGGACACAGAACAACCTCGGGTGTCACTCCTCAAGTGCCATCCAATCTGTTTTGACACAGGGTCTTTCACTGTAATCATCTGTTAGGCTGGGCTGGCTGGCCAGGAAGTCACCTATCTCTACTTCCCAAGTGTGTGCCACTGTGACTAACTTTTTTTTTTACATGGATTCTGGGGAATCCAACTCAGGATCCTCGTGGTCTCAGGACATTTAATTAAACAACTAAGTTATCTCTCCAGGTCTTTATGTCTGCTGGTTTGATTGCACGCTTATTTGTTTTTGAGGCAGATCTCACTGTGTGGCTCCGGCTAGTCTAGAACTCACAGGCCTCCTTGCCATGGGCTCTTGAGAGCTGGTATTGCAGGCATGGCCCATGATGTCCAGTCAGGATCCAAGGTAGGGACAGTCAAGATATCTGTTTCTCTTTTCAGGGGGAGTCCACCTGCCACAATCTAGGAAAATGAAGTTTATCTTTTTAATAGCATTGAGAGACTTCATCTTGCATATTAGAAGTTCACCAGGTATTAGGTAATTTAGATCGTAAATTCTCTTCAAAGTAACCCGTCATAGTCTCTGTATTTATTTATTTTTTCTCTGAGAGGATGGGAGGCATAAAAGCAGGCTTTGTAGTTTTATATCTGTCAGCTTGTCACATAAATATCTCAGTAACTACTGATCGTATCATCATAAAACTTCCATTTATATTCTTAGACATGTCACCTTAGCCCATGGCACAAAAAACTCAACCTCGTGCAAGCTGCAGCCTCAGTCAGATCCAAGGCCACTGGCTCTCATCTCGATGTCTTTCTGCCCGAGAAGAAGGAGAGAGGTGGACTAGACTCGAAATGAGACCCATCACAGACTAGACTCCAACAAAGCAATGCAGCAACCCAGAGGTCTTCTTCCCCATGCCAAAGGACACCTCTGCCATGTGACCTGGCAAAGTCCTTTAGAGAGGTGGATGCCTAATGGCCTTCTCAAAAGGAACCCTTGGGAGAGAGCCTGCCCAATACAGCCCAGGTCCCTTGTGATCACAGGGGCCGATCAGGATGGAAGCCTACCTGCGGGCTGACTCTGATTTAAAAGGGAGATGTGGAGAATTGGACTCACATAGACACACGTGTTCTTTAAGAGCTCACAGTGTGTTGGTGCAGCAGGGTTCAAGGGACACAAAGACAAACCCTCCCCTCCAGCCAGCCTGGGCTATGAAAGGGAGGAACAACGGAAGTTCCTCATTGGGAATAGCAATAGGCATGTGCATGAGAACATGGCTGAGGAACAGCGGAGGGCTTGGCAGAGAACTTTTGTATAGGGTGAGCGAGAGGAGTTGATAGCATCCTGGAATGAAAGAAACACTGGTCTTGGTTTTCAAGACAGGGCTGGGTATGCATATTATTGGATGTGACTATTTCTATCCTTATTTACTGGGGTTTGCTTTGTGTTTGTTTGTGACAAGATCTCACTATATAGTCCCATCTGGCCTTAAATTAGCTGTCCTCCTCCCTCGGTCTCCTAAGTACTTGAACTACAGATGTGCATGATCACATCTGTCCTTCACTTATTATTTAATGGGCACAAACCATGTGTACAGGAGTACAATAAGAAGTGAGGGTCAGCCGGGCGGTGGTGGCACACGCCTTTAATCCCAGCACTTGGGAGGAAGAGACAGTTGGATCTCTGTGAGTTTGAGACCAGCCTGGTCTACAAGAGCTAGTTCCGGGACAGGCTCCAAAAAACCACAGAGAAACCCTGTCTCGAAAAACCAGAAAAAAAAAAAAAGAAGTGAGGGCCATACAAGTCATTAGTTCCCAGAGCTGATGGTCCAATGGCTTGGGATATAACAAAACAATCCCACAAATAACTTGAGAGCATCTTGGAGGGGGTAAGTGAAGGCTTGGGGTAATATTTATCTATCAGTGCAGTCCAAGCCCCCAGGACTACTAATATCATCACTGAATAAGCCTCTCCCCTCATTTGGCACAGGGGTGTGTATGCTAATGCCAGCCCAACACGCCCCTGTGCCGTGGAAGCATATGGAGCCCAGAGGCCTGGGATCGAGTGAGCATTCTGGGCATAGAGCTGAAAATGCCGCTCCTCCCTCATTTCCTTGTGGGCAGATCCCCAAACAGTACCACGCTTGGGAGCGCCATTGCACTTGGGACAGTAACCGCATATCCATTGTGACACATTAGCACAAGGGTAAACAGGGCTTTTAATCACCAAGAACCCTGAAGATGGCACTGACACGTGAGAAATAGTAAAACAGGGTCAGTGGACAGGGGTCAGGATAAAAACATCAGCCGAAAGCCATGTCTTGCTGGGGGAAGATCTCGGCTGTGAGGAAGTGGGTAAGGGCTTGAATGACTAAGTTACATTATTCCTATGAAATCTCTTATGTTTCAGAACATCTCTTCTTACTGGGGAGACAACTCAGCAAGTTAAGTGATTGCAGCGTATATTTGAGGACCTGGGCTCAGATTCCTAGAGCTCATTTAAGAGCCAGATGTAGCAACGCACATCTGTAATCCCAAATCTGTTGAGGTCGAGACCGCAGAATTCCTGGGGCTTGTTGACCAGCCTCGCTGAAATGCTGAACTTTAAGTTCAGTGAGAGACCCTGTCTATCTGAACTCAGATGGAGAGTGTTTGGTCAGCCTCTGCCTGTCAGCATGATGCAGACTCAGAGTCATCTGAGGAAGTCTCAATTGGGGATTGCCAAGATCAGATTGGCCTGTGGACATATCTGTGTGAGATTATAGGACTATCTTGTTTTTTGATCCACGTTCAGGGGCCCAGCCTACTGTGGGAAGCACCAACCCTATGCAGGCAGTCTTGGCCTATATATGAAAGCTAACTAGGCATGAGCCAAAAGGAGCTAGAGAGTGAGCCAGTCAGTTGCCTTTCTCCATGGTTTCTGCTTCCATCCCTGCCTTGAGTCTCGCTCTGAGTTCCCTCGGTGACTATGTCATGGTACCGTGAATCAAACAGACCCTTTCCTCCCCATCTGCTTCAAGTCAGAGTATTTCACCATAGCCACTGAAAGAAAGCTAACAGAAAGCAATAGAAAGAGGCATCTGACGTCAACCTCTGGCTTCAGACATAGGTACACAGGTAAACATATACACATAAGCATACACGAATCAGAACAACTTTTAAAACTTTGGCTTCTATGGCTCTTCTTTTGTTTTGTTTTTTGTTTGGTTAGTTCTTTTAAGACAAGGTTTCTCTGTAGCTTTGGAGCCTGTCCTAGAACTAGCTCTTGTAGACCAGGCTGGCCTTGAACTCTCAAAGATCCACCTACCTTTGCCTCCCAAGTGCTGGCATCAAATGAGTGCCCCACCACCATCCAGCTTCTGTGGCTCTTTAATTAAGGTAAATGCTCTTTTCTTTTCACCCTAACCTAGAAAAACAGCAACTGTTATTATGTGGTTGATTTTGTTTTGTTTTTCAGTGCCTCAGAGCAAACCCGGGGCCTTGGTCTGCAATTGAGCTGTACCCTAACACAGTCAGTGCACTAGGCCAAGCCTTTGCAGCCTGTCAGGATGGATTCACAATTTCCCCCATCCTTTAGAACTTCTCTGCAGCCGGCTAGGTACCACTTACAGATAAGACATAAATATGGGGACACATCATTAGGCTCCAGGCTCCAACCTGCACCTCTGGACACATCTCCAGGATGTGCACTGGGGACATTTTCATCTACAGCATTCAACTTTTGACTCCTATCTTCTCTGGCTACAGGAAGCTTCAGGGTGGACACATGTGCACAGGAGATACGCAAGCAACAGACATGCAAGGAAAGGACAGGTGGGTCTGCATTTTGGGGTAGAAAGAGCTTTAGACAGACAGTTCTCTTCCTCTCAACAGAAGCCAGCATTCTTTTGTTTGCTGAGCCCAGAACACCCGCCTTTTCCTACCACCAATTGCCTTTTCCACAAAGAGGCAGCCTCCGTTTCATTGTACTAAGAGGTATTCCTCTGCTTGCCCCCCACCTCCACGTCACTCTCTTTCCTGCTCCAACACAGCATCTTCCTCCCCTCATGGTGCCTCCTAGATTCTGCGAGACCCACAATCGTTTGTGTTCAGACCCCTGGCTTGCCCCAAAGTTGGCTTGTTTGCACTTTAACAGACTTTGAACATGACCTAGGTGATCCTACGTGAACATGAGGAACACAAACTTGTGGATGGGATTGATCTGGGGAAATCAGAACTTCAAAGCAAGAACATAATTAATTTTAAACATTTTGGGCCATGGGGGCAATGCATACACCCATAATTCACCAGGGACCCCAAGGACCAACTGATGGCAGTGGAGTATGGAAGACCCAATGTAAGCTGTAGTTTTTAAACACGCTCTCATCCCACACAAAGTAAGAGAAATAGGAAAGGAAAATCAAGAACAAAAAATAAGACCCAGGCCTCGTGATGTAGGCCTGCCACCCTGGCCTTTCAAAAGGCTGATGGGATAGGGTGATGAGATCAAGTCTTTCATGTGCTGCAGAGTAAGTTCAAGAGCAGCCTGGACTACACAGTGAGACCCTGTACTGTACGGGAAAGTAAAACAAGGACTGACAATACAGTCCAGAAGCAGAGCCCTTGCCTGGAGTGTGAGGGGCTGGGGTGTGGCTCAGTGGCAGAGCCCCTGCCTAGAATCCCCCAGTGAGGGGTTTGTGGTGTGGCTCAGTGGCAGAGCCCCTGTCTAGAATCCCCCAGTGAGGGGCTGGGGTGTGACTCAGTGGTAGAGCCCCTGCCTAGAATCCCCCAGTGAGGGGCTGGGGTGTGGCTCAGTGGTAGAGCCCCTGCCTAGAATCCCCCAGTGAGGGGCTGGGGTGTGGCTCAGTGGTAGAGCCCCTGTCTAGAATCCCCAGTGAGGGGCTGGGGGTGTGGCTCAGTGGCAGAGCCCCTGTCTAGAATCCCCCAGTGAGGGGTTTGGGGTGTGGCTCCGTGGTAGAGCCCCTGTCTAGAATCCCCAGTGAGGGGCTGGGGGTGTGGCTCAGTGGCAGAGCCCCTGTCTAGAATCCCCCAGTGAGGGGTTTGGGGTGTGGCTCAGTGGCAGAGCCCCTGTCTAGAATCCCCCAGTGAGGGACTGGGGGTGTGGCTCAGTGGTAGAGATCTTGTGTAGCATGTATGATCCTTGAATTACATCTCCAGCCCTGGAAAAGAAAAGAAGATGTGAAACTTGGTGAGTTAGAGGAATGAGAGGTCAGGAAGATCTATCTCTTAAGCCACCAGAAGTTTCCAAGGGCCTCTAGACCCACAGCCTGCCCTCTAGCAGAGCCTCTGTTGCTTGCTTTGGTTTCTTATTGGCCCGAGTGGCTTAAACTCTCGATGTCTTCGACAGAAGACTCTCAGTGGTAGCTGCACACTGCTCAGTGGAGCCTGTGCTTCATTTGAGCCTGGACCTGGCTGTTCTTGGCACAGCTTTCCAGTTCTCAAGCCCCGCCTGTGTTTAACACCCAAAAAATTCAAGTCTCTCCACTAAATGCAGGTCTACAAAGAAAAGAGCTCAATGTCCCTTCTGAAAGGTGGTCCCAGTGAAGCCGAAAGCTTGTTTTGGACTTTGCAGGTTGAATGGAAAGGAGGCCACGTTGAGAATGGAGACAGCAGAAATGGAAAGCTCCATCCTTTTCCACTGACCCAATCTGAGAAGTGGAAGATGATCAGCAGAGCAGCTGGGCATGCAGACGCAGACCACAGCATTTGCATGTATCACTAGGAGAGTTATTCACAACTTCCAGCAGAGTAGCCAGGCACGGCTTTGCATCCAAAGCGGCTGTAATTGCCTTGAAGAAATGCCACCACACACTTTCCTACCTGTGTGAGGCCACAGAGACACTAGATGCTGCCCCTAGGCTGTGGTAAAGAGGAGAGGAAGTTGACCAGGGGAAGCCTCTGATATCATCAGTTCTGCTGCCCTGGAGGACTGTGCAGGGACATGGGACACAGCTGTCCAGAGCCCCATAACTGTATACGCTTATCTGGGTTCTTCCACTTAGCAGTGGACAAAAAAGAGGAAATGCAAACTACTGAGATATTTTTTTAATTTAAATATTGTCAATTGGTGGTTCCTGAGCATGGGGTTTGATAAGCACACATGCATGCGCATGCACACGCTTGCGTGCCCACACACGTACGTGCAAGCATCCATGCACACATGCCACATGCACGCACATGCACATCTCCATGGAACTCCCATTCCGGTTGAGATGCAGGGTATGTCCTCATCCTCCAGAACACCAACATGACCCTTTCCTGAAAACGTCCTCCAATGCCACAGGAATCCACATGGCATCTCCTGCCCGCCACAGTGCTGGAGCCTTGTGTGCACGCATGCTGCAGCGTGTCCTCCCTCCAGACTGTTTCAGCCAGTTCGCTCTATTGTTTTCATTGGCCATACTGAACACATCAGCAATTTATTCTTCTTTTACTGCTGAATAATAGACTGTTACATAGTCTAAACCCTTGCATGTTTTTCTACCTATGTTTTGATGGGCAGGGTTATTGAACAGGAAAACCCAGTTCTGATCAGAATGAAACAATTCTTTCCTTGGACATTCTTGAATGCCGGTGTGAGTCAGGCATGGTTCTGGGTAGGGCAAAGGACGCTATGAAGGAAACCATAGCAGGACTGATCTATGGGAAATGCAGGCTGCAGACACCCAGCCATGGCCATTTTAGACTGTGTTAAGCACACAAAGGCAGCACTCTTAAGAAAACAAACCAAACATATCTTTTTGTTGTTGTTGTTTTATTTTTTATTTATTTACTTATTTATTTATGTTTTTCGAGACAGGGTTTCTCAGTGTTTTTGGAGCTTGTCCTGGAACTAGCTCTGTAGACCAGGCTGGTCTCAAACTCACAGAGATCCGCCTGCCTCTGCCTCCCGAGTGCTTGTTGTTTTAAACAGAACCTTTGGTCTCTTCTATCTTTTTTGTCTTTTTATTTGATGTGATGATTGATTTTGGAGATACTCGGGTTAACCTCAAACGCAGCAATTCTCCTGCCTCAGTCACCTGTGTGTCAGGTCTATGATAGTGTGCCACTATGCCTGGTAGAGTCTGCTTATATAAAGTTTGCTAAAATTCTTATGAGTATCATGAATATGAAAAAAACTATTAATATTTGCATAGTTTTGTGTCTTTGTTCCTTAAAGAAAATATTCCCTAACCCTGATTCTGGGCGAGGCACGCAGTGCAGACCTTGTAATGGGCCCTTCTCCTCTTTGTTTGATTAAGTCTGTTCCCTACCATCATATCATCTCTCGCCTTTACAGACATATTTTGGTCACTCAATAGAGATTTTTTTCAAATATCAATAGAACCGAGAAACAGGTGCTATGAGATCTGAATTATTTCCTTCTAAACTTGATGTCACCTTCTCTGTATTCAGGCTCACCCACAAACATCCTCAAAGAAAGCAAGCCCCCCTCTTTAAACATGGACATTATCTCTCTTGAGTCTCCACTTCTGCACTGCTGAGGGATGAAGAGGAAAGAGACATGGGGAGGTGCTTTTGTATTCTGTAATAAAATAGTTCACGACCCAATTAAAATGATGGAGCGGAAGGGTAACGTGATAGGCTGAATTTAAATAACCGAAGCTGATTCAGGAGGCCATCAGAATAAAATGCTTGATGGAATGGACATAACAAATCCAAGATGGCCTCTCCACATTTCGGCTGTGAGACAGAGTCAACCATTGATATTTTCCAAGCAAATTTGTTGATAGATAAAACATTTTTATAGACTTTCCATTATTCCTTGTAGCCATCAGCTTTTAATTTTCTCTTTCTAGTTAATATACTTGTGTATAATTTAAACAGAAAACTGCTCTGTTTCATCATAAAAGATTTGCCTGTGACTGGGGCTGTGGAAATCGAGCGGACAGAACGATATCCTTGAACCTTGTTTTTTGAGGCATTTGTTGACAACAACAGAAAGAAGATCACAGACGCCGCCAATAAGCGTGGACATCAATTATTTTTTAATTGTATAGGAGTACAGTACACTAATTAAAACTAGTATATCTTGCAATGCCAAAGGCAAAATTAATTATTAATTTTTATTAATATTCAGAAGTAGCACAAGGAATGCATTAATAAAGATTTGCTGGTTGTGACTGAGATCTTGTTTAGCTTTATATTTTAGGAAAAAGACCAAGACGGGTGGTTTGCTGACTTGATGTGAATAGCAACACTTGCATGCAAGCTATGATCTTCATTGAAATGTGCTTTTCAGAACTGACACTGAGTGATGGAGGTGAGATGCAGTGTCATGAGGACATTCCACGCAAACCCCCAAGGCTTGTCTATGATGCTTTGCCTTGACAACTCTACACGCACCTGCAAAATTGTTATTGTTGCCTTAGATGCATGTGGGTTATTAAATTGGATATTTTACTTAAGCCATCTTGAGTTGACATTTAATAATTCATTTAGGAGCTATGCATATAATATTATCCGCTGTACCAAATTCAAGATGATTGCAATTAGCTTTGTGCACTAAAAAGATTTTGATAAGGCTACCCCCTCCTTTCTCCACTATCCTTCCTCCTTCTTTTCCTGTGTTCTTCTCTCGGTCTCAGGCTGTCTGTCTGTCTGTCTGTCTGTCTCTATCTCTATCTCACAATCTGAAGAAATCTCCATGGCTCTCTTATCCTAGCTGACAAAGATAGGCTCTCCTTTGTGGCTTTTTAGCCGAGTTCCTTAAGCCTAGTTGAGCCCAGTCTTCAAATCATGGAGTGTCCAGATGGACATAAATTCTACATGCCTTGTGTCTAGTGTGTGTAGTTACTGAACTGGCTCAATACTGTGCATGTCAACTCCTTTAAGAAGGACCTTCGCCTTCGTCACGTCTATCTGTCTCAATATAAATAGTCCATGAAACCCCAGTTCTGGGCACCGCCTTGATAGAAAGACTGCACAGAAGGGCAGGCTGTTCAGCCTCAAGCATCGATGTCTCCCTCAAACGTGGCCATCCATCGCAGTGGGTTGAGCCATCAGATCCACGTGCTCACTTGCCTCCCGAGTGGGGGAACTCTCTGCATCACCCAGCTCGATCCTGTACGTTCTCAAATCATCAAGGGTGCAAAGGAAAGGGGCAGAGTGTTCACAGCTACAATGAAGCTACACGCGTTTGTAGGCAAAACTGTACGGCACGGCATATGCACAGTTCAGCCTTCCCTTCACACCTCAGAATACAACAGGACTCCCCGTCAAGCACAAGCTGTCACTGCTCCCTGGGGAAGGCAGCTCTCTGAAGAATACTCCTTCCACCTGATGGTCCACCTTCCGGATTGTTGCTGGTGAGAGACGGCATCAAGCCATTCTGGGAAGGCACGTGCTCCCTGGGATGTCTCAGACGTGTGCCATCAGATCAGGAAATGTTCTTTGGAAAGACTGAAGGAGTAGGTAGGTGCGCCTTGTGGCTGGACTCTGGTGCCTAGGGTAAATGTTGCCATACGTTCAGGACCAGCATGGGATGTGAGCAAGTGACTGTCCGGACTGTTCGTTCATCCCATCCAGTCAGAAAGAAGTTTGTTTCGGTACACCACGCCCTGTGAAGTATCAGCTGCCTCTGGGTGATGTCACAGATTGGCAAATGACCCCGGGCCCCTATTCCTAGGCCATTGAGTACACAATGGTCCATATCATGAGAGAAATTATTATCTTGATTTTTAAAGTTTTTTATACCTGAAAAAAAATCACATGTGTGGCTATTAGAGTATCTGCCCACTGTAACTGAAACATTGTTAGTCAGAAGCAAAAGCTAATTCATTCACTCATTCAAACCACAAATACGCCATGTGGTGGTAACATATGCCTTTAATCCCAGCACTTGGAAGGCAAAGGCAGACGGATCTCTGTGAGTTCGATTCCAGCCTGGTCTACATCTACAAGTGCTATTTCCAGAACAGGATCCAAAGCTACAGAGAAACCCTGAAGAGAGAGAGAGAGAGAGAGAGAGAGAGAGAGAGAGAGAGAGAGAGAGAGAGAGACAGAGACAGAGGGGGGGGGCTTCACCCCTGGGGTGAGTAGGAACAGTCTGAGACCCACAGGTGGCTGAGGTAGGAACAGTTGCTATTTCCTTAGCATTCTCTGAGTTTCTCACTGGGACCATAGGGCAAGGGTGCTCCTTGCTTCAGCCTCCACGTGGCAGCGACCCCTCCCAGCTCATCAAGGGCTCGTCTCTGCTTGAGCCTGTAGGAACTATGTGGAGGCGTCTAAGGGATCCTGTGTGGACCCTAAACCCTAGGCAATCCAACAGGTAACCTCCTAGCTGGCATCTTAATTCTGCAGATCCTTGGGTCCATCCCTCATTCCTTTGAGGACTCAGAGGTCCTGGCAAGAAGTTCAGAGCCTCCCACAGTGGTACAGAGATTGTTCCTTTGAAAGCTTCCAGAGTGATTGAGGTGGTTGCCTGGAGTCAAGGCTTGACAGTTTTAAGCACAGAACATTCTGTTCTGCTGGGTCACCAGGAAGCGATTGCTCCCTCCTCTCCACACCCTACTTCCCATTGATCTCGTGCAGTAGATTATAGGCTCCGTCTCACCGTGTGATAAAATAGTAGTCTTTGCCAAGCAATTAGACCAGTGGGGACCCCTCAGTGGATACACGAGGCCAAGCTTGGTTGCTGTGCTTTAGGAACCTTCATCCCTGAAGTTTGTCCTCCCCCCCCCACCGAGAATCCAAGCCGCTGATTCTCTGTCTACTTTGATACCTACCACCCCAACTCTTCTGTGACTACCGTGTGCTGCTTAGTTTATGTCAACTCGATGTAAGCTAGAGTCACTGGGAAGAGGGAACCTCACCACCAGATTGGCTTGGAGGCAAGCCTGTGGGGCATTTTCTTGGTGGATGATTGATGTGGGAGGGCCCAGCTCACTGTGGGCAGTGACACCCCTGGGCTTGTGGTCCTGGTGTTACTAGAAAGCAGACTGAGAAGGTGGTAAGGAGCAAGCCAGTGTCCCTCCAAGGCCTCTACTTCACCTTCTGCTCCCAGGCTCCTGCCCTGACTTCCCTGGATGGTGGACTCCAAGCTGTGAGACAAAATAAACCCTTTCCTTGCCAGGTTGCTTTTGGTCATGGTCTTAGTCATGGTTTCTATTGCTGTGAAGAGATGCTATAACCATGGCAACTCTTATTAGGGGAAACATTTCATCGGAGCTAACTTCCAGTCCAGAGGTTTAGTCCATCATTATCGTGGCAGTACAAGTGGTAGCATGTAGGCAGACATGGTGCTGATGGTGCTGGAGAAATTGAGAGCTCTACATCTGGACCCACAGGCAGAAGGAAGAGACTGAGACACAGTGGGCCTGGCTTGAGCGTCTGAAACCTCAAAGCTCACCCCCAGTGGTACACTTCCTCCAACAAGGCCACACCTCCTAATAGCGCCAAACCCCTAAGGGCCTATGGGGGCCATCTCCTTTCAAACCTCCACCGTCAACAGTGTTTTATAAGACACCATGGATGCGTTTCTCCCGCTTGCTAAGCTTCAGTATCTTTAGCTGTAAGATGTGGAAACAGGATGTGGCCCTTCAGATGGTTGTGAGAGTCCAGTGGATGGAAGGCATCCAGCACCGTGGCTGGTTTACAGGAAGAGCTGGTCATCATCTTATTCTCTGTCGAGTGGCCTCGGTTTGCAAGGTGGAGCCTGTCAGACACTTGAGGGTGGCCTCGCTTTAGCAGATGTGAGTCCTGCCCAGTGAATCACGGCCTCTGGTCTGTGCTCACAGCTATGCGGTGGTGACTCCCTAAGCAGATCCAAGAGAGCTGTTTTCATTAATCATGTTTACATGGTGCTGGGGGCTTGTTTACTGGGTTAAGACAAGTTAAGGACATCAGGATCCACGTCTTCAGGGACGGGAGGAAGAGGGAGATGTTCTGGGGAGTTGTTTGGTATACACAAAGGTGGGAACTGATCCAAGAGTCTGGCTTTAAAGTTAAAAGCAGGAGTGTTCCACTGTGTGACCGTCACCCCCTACCCTGCCTCCAAGCAGAACTGGGTATGGCCGTTTGCTCCCACGTTCTAAAGTTGTCCAAGTCCCCAGGATCCTCAGCTTGATTCTGTCAAGAGCTTGTGTTGGGAGTAACTTTAGCTACTAACCCTAAACCCAGAGGATGTTGAATTGGCAGTGGTTGGACAGAGAGAGCAAAATGAACTAAGTTAGACATCTGTTAGGAGTCGTTTGCTGTCAGTAGGGCTTCACTGTGCTGGCTGAATGCTCAGGCTCAGCGGGAGATGGACAAGTTCCTTCACTATGGAGATGTGGTGTCTTACTTTGCGGAACTTCGCGTGAGCCAGACAGGCCCCGAAGCTGCAATGCCTACTGTGCACTCTTGAGTAGGCAGAACTTGTCACGGTGTGGATCTCTTCCGTCTCCAGAAAGGTACTGAAGGAGACTGCAGCCAGTGGACACTCATCTCTAACACATGACTGTTGCTTTTGGCTTTTAAATGTCAAATGGCTTCACTTTGGGTATATACTTACACATACAAATCTCTAGAATTTTTGTGGATTTCCTTTCTTCTTAATTTATGACTCTCCCTACGAGGCCCAAGTTGATTTTTATGATTCTTGACTTTAGTTTCTTGAGTGATGGGATTACAAGCCTGCATTATCCTGTGTGGTCTCTGGTTGGTTGATTCGTTTGCAGTAATGGATTTGAACCTAGGACCTTGCACACGTTAGATAAGCACTCTACTACTGAGATACCCTGCTAACTCACTCTTACTTTTATTTGGAAACACGCTTTCCTTAAGTTGTTCAGGCTGGTCTTGGATGAATTCTGTTTCCCAAGCGTGCCTTCAGTTTGCCATTCTACTGCCTCAGCATCCCAAGTAGCTGTGGTGATAGGCGTTAGTACTTGTTTCTCTAAAAGACTTTTTCATTTCCTTTGTAAACCTTCCCTGTAGATTCCAGAACATTCCACTTCTGTTTCCTGTGTACACCTCTGGGGCAGCACCCAGTCTTCTGGCTGTGGATTAGGTCAGAGAAGTCCTCACTAGTGGCCCTGAGCACCAGGGACAGGGGCACATTCTCTACTTTGTATCTCTGGTGACTGATTGGCTTGAGAGTGGATTCTGTAAGCTGTGGAGTTGAGCTAATGCAGCTCATTCTTCTCAGTGAATTATGGGAGCAGGTACTGATCACAGTGACCACTCGAGTGAGTAGACCAGTTGGAGCCTTTTGTACAGTTGAGCAGGTACTCGGACTAAGGGGATAGGAGCCCATCTGCTCTCTGACGAGACATTGCAGCGTTCTCACTCAGTCATTTATCAATAAATATTTGCTGGACAACTGCCACATTCAAGGTCCGGCCACTGGCATCAGTGATGAGTTTTTGGTCCTAGTGTTTCTGGTAGATTCTAGGCATTCATATATGGACCCACCAGTGGACAAGAAGCAAACATTATGGACCTTAAGTTCTAACAAAAAGCAAACCACCATCCACGTCACACTGTGAAAAGTGTTGGGTTACAGGGGCTACAATATGGGCTGAGCCCTGCAATGTTAACTGCACAGTTAAAGGACCCCACATTGACAGTGATATTTGAGCAAAAGGCATCAAGAAGGAAGCATCAGCAGGTAACTTGGAAAGAACATTCCAAGCAGAAGCAATGCTACATGCAAAGACTCCAAGAATGAATAAACAAAGTTTGTTAGATAGAGGAAAATCAAGAGTGTGTTGAAAATTAGATATACAAAAAAGAGAGGAAGAGTACCATAGTGATAAATAAATGGACAATGCTAAAGCATTTCTTATTTTTCGATACAAGAAACTTTCAAGGACAGTGGGTGTAGATACAGGTTAGATACACACATAGATAAATAGATAACAATAGGATAGATAATAGGATGTTTACATAGAGACATAAACAGATAATAGCATGGATAGACAAATAGAATAGAATGAATGGTTAGATAGATAGATAGATAGATAGATAGATAGATAGATAGATAGATAATAGGATAGACAGATAGAAAATGGGATAAGAATGATATACAGATAGGTAGATAGTACAAAGGTTAGATATAGGATGTTTGGATAGGCAAATAGTTAAAAAACAGATAATAATGTGGATGTATGAATAGATGGATAGACAACAGGATAGGTGGTATATATATTACAATGAGGTAGGTAGATAGTCAGAAAGGTGGATGATAGACAGACAGACAGACAGATAGATAATAGGATAGACAGATAGAAAATGGGATAAGAATGATATACAGATAGGTAGATAGTACAAAGGTTAGATATAGGATGTTTGGATAGGCAAATAGTTAAAAAACAGATAATAATGTGGATGTATGAATAGATGGATAGACAACGGGATAGGTGGTATATATATTACAATGAGGTAGGTAGATAGTCAGAAAGGTGGATGATAGACAGACAGACAGACAGA
The DNA here is from genome assembly GCF_037038515.1 of Microtus pennsylvanicus. Classification (NCBI taxonomy): domain Eukaryota; kingdom Metazoa; phylum Chordata; class Mammalia; order Rodentia; family Cricetidae; genus Microtus; species Microtus pennsylvanicus. The sequence goes on along the minus strand of NC_134579.1, from coordinate 130,630,204 downwards.
CAGACAGACAGATAGATAGATAGATAGATAGATAGATAGATAGATAGATAGATAGATAGATAGAGATTATAGGATATATAATAGATATTTGCATAGCTCAAACCATTTGTGGAATTCATTTGTACAGACGAATAATAAGAGGAATGGAGAACAAAAGAGGATTAAAAAGTTCTTGGAATGCACATGGGGCAGCCTCATAGAAAGTGGACACAGCACGTGGGAAGGTGGATGCATGGCAAACCCCGAAAAATCAGAACCAAATGAACAGGACATTTCCCCCAGCAACCCAACGTCCTAAACTTTCTCATGAGGACGAATCTTCATTGTCACTTGGTTGAGGTAACTAGGACGAGAGAACTCAGTTGATGGATTGCTTGCATCAGATTGGTCCTAGGGATGCCTATACGGCATTGTCTTGATGCTTGATTAATGTGGGAGGGCCCAGCCCACCAGTGACTGTGTCAAAAGCCTTGGCAGGTGGTCCTGGGGTGTATAAGGTGACTGAAGGTGAGCCTGGGGACAAGCCAGCAAGCAACTTTCCTGCACGCTCCCTGAATCCTGGTTTCTGCTCTAAGTTTCTGCCATGACTCCCCTCCATGATGGATGTAGCACAAAATAAACCTTTTCCTCGCCATGTTGCTTTTGGTCATTGTATTTATCACAGCAAGAGAAAAGCAAGCTGTGACAATCCTCAAATGATTTAAAGAAGAAAGTAAGCGAGGCAAAAGAATAAATGCTAGAAATATGAGCCAACTGGGAAATAAAAAACAGAAAAAGTCTAAATCTTGGGCTGGGGTAGAAGCTTGGCAGGGAAGAGAGAAGTGTTAATGGTTTTTAGGAATCTGCTGAGGTCAAGTCAAAATAAGAGCAGGAAGCATTGCCTCTCAGGATCTGAGGTCATGATAAACATTTACAGGAATCAAGGAAGGAGCAGGTTGGTAAGAAGCAGCTGTAATCTTGTGAGTCTTCATCCTGGCTGTTTCCTTGTTGTAATTACGTGTGTAAATATATTCCCTGAAATATTTCTGGAAACTGATCAAAACTTTGAATATCAAGAAGAATGTCAATTTCAGCAAAAAAAAGCAAAATCAAGCAAAAGACAAAAATAATCCTATATGGAGAAACATGAATGTAAGCCCAATTTGCAAGTACATTTAAATGCACCATTAGGAGTTCAGCCAATGTCAGTAGGGAATAAAAACATGAAAGGAAATTCTCCATGTTTATAGTGTTTTCCTTAAATCTGGTAAAGATTGATACATGGGATGGCTGATGCTGTTAATGTTTTAATTTTCAAAACGATGCCTTGGAATACTAAAATGTATTGTATTAAGGGCTGGAGAGACGGCCCAGTGGTTGAGAGCACTTGATGCTTTTCCAGAGGACCCAGGTTGGGTTCCCAGTCATATGGAGACTCACAACTGCCTGGAAGTCCACTTTCTTGGGATTTTAAGTACTCTTCTAGCATTCACAAGCTCCAGACACACTGAGATGAACAGATATACATGCAGTCAAACACCACACACACATACACACACACACATGCACACACACACGTTTGACATTTGTCTTCAGTGATCAGATTTTTAAATATCTGTATCAAGTGGATGAGGTCATTTGTGGATGTTACGGGAAAATATTTACACTTAATTATGTACCTTAACCAAAAAGAGTTTTGTGAAAAACACAGGATAATATGAATTAAGGAACTGTGATGAAATATTTGACATCCCGAGTATAGTAAAGACCAAAAATGAGGTCTTTATAAGAAAGTTACTTCAAAAATAAATATACAAATAACTCTAAAGAAAAGCATAAGGAAAAGTATATCACACGAAAGCAAATATCCTAGAAAAATGGAACATGATTCATTGCATCAGAATATTCAAATCCTAAAAAGAAAAATACAGTTGGAGTCTTCAACACTTTCTCGTAAATTGATGGGAAAATGTAAAATATCTAAGAATACAGAAATCCTGAATCAGGAAATGGGACCTAAATGATACTTCGTTTTAAATATGGGAAATGCTTTATTTATCATATTTTCTTTTACTCTTCATCTTTTTTTAAACTTTAGGAAAATAGTTTGAAAATTTTATCGTTTAAGTTTTTAAAAAATTTATCTTAAACTTTATTATAAAAGCATTGTAAACAAAAATCATAATGTGGATATGTGCACATGAGTGCATATGCCTGCAAAGACCAGAAGAGGGCGTCAGAGCCTGAAGCTGGAATTACAGGCAGTAGTAGTGAGCTAACAGACACCAAGCTTTGAACTGAATCCAGGTCCTCTGAAAGCAGTAAGTGATCTTAAACACGGAGCCAGTTTTCCATCCCCTAATATAATAAACTTTACTATCCCAAGGTATCATTTGAAAAGGTAAAACATCACAAATTTTCCTATATACCAATTTTTGTCAATTTAAAGAAAACATAAATATAGAGAATTTCCTCTTTTTTTGAACTATTGATCTGTCTTTCCACTCCTTGACAATTCTTAAACATTTTGTCCAACAGGCACAAAATATATATTCTTTATTATTGCACATTGGGAGTTCACCATAAGAAACATTCTGGCTCATTAAAAAAATGTGGTTGCATTTTTTCTTTTAAAGGAGTTTGAATTAATCACATAAGATGTATTTCTAATTAAACATAAATTAACCATTCAAAAAGTAAGGTGAAAATCCAAAAATTATTTTGGGAGAAATTGCTTTTGGGAATTTTGTGGGTGGAAAAAGAAAAACAAGAGACAGCCCACAACGAATGAGTGTGAACACATGATATGTCTCATCACCTTAGGAGCAGTTAAAGCAGTTTGGCAGAGGAAAATGTATACCCCTAAATGTTTATTGTCAGATAAAAGAAAAATATCGAAAATAAAATTAACAACTCATCTGGTAAGAAGCTAGACAAAAATAAAAGCAAACGAAACCCCAACAAGCAGAAAAAAAAAACCAGAAATCAATAAAAAAAATAGAAACATGCAAATTGTAGGAGGTAAACTCTGAGACTTTAAAGTGCTCAAGTTGAGTAGAATTAGGAAATGACAGCTCTACCACGGGAAAAGGGAAGACACAGACTAATGGACACAAGCGTCAAAGACCAGGACGGGAAGACAGCCCAAGGCGGAGTGCTTGCTGCTCTTCTGGAGGGCTGGAGACCGGATTCTGGCAACAGCTTCAGGAGGCTCATGCTGCTTACAGCTCCAACTGCAAGGGATCCAACAGGGCCGACACCCTCCAGTAGCCTCTGAAGGTGTGGCTCCCACTTGCACAGATCCACACACAGACAAACATAAATACAAAAGCAAAATAAAAGGATAAATCAAAGGAAAGCTCAAATACAGGAAGAAGGACAAGATGCTGGGGTAATTATAACTGTCACATGGTGTCAGCATGTGCGAGTGATAAGTGTAAGTTAATAAACATCGTATCTGACCAAATTACTCTTAATGCTTTGAATCATCCAGTGGTATGCCCATGCACTGCTGTACCAATGCTCAAAGTCCAATGGGACCGGGCTTTTTCTCTCTGGTGGGAAGAAATTGTGACCGCTTCGCTAAGTAGCACATGATGCAGTTAGCTTGTGCTCAGAAGTCAGATGACATGCTGCACACACACACACACACACACACACACACACACACACAGAGAGAGAGAGAGAGAGAGAGAGAGAGAGAGAGAGAGAGAGAAAGAGAGAGAGTTTACGACTAAAGAGGTTGTTACGAGCTTGATGCGCAAGGCCCTGAGTCTTGTCCCCATCACTACCCTATCAAAACCCTATATGTGGGTCAGGCATGGTGGCCCACGCCCTTAATTAGTCCCAGCACTGGGAAGGCAGAGGCAGGCACATCTTGGTGAGTTCAAGGCCATACTGATCTAGATAGTGACTTACAGGTTGGCCAAGACTACACAGGGAGACACTATTAGAAACAAAACAAAACAAAATTAGAAACCCTACAACCTACAGAAATGTAGAATGTAAATGTAGAATGTAAATGTATGATTATAAATACATTCACGGTCATTGTTTAATGTATTTGTACACAAATATTTAAAGCTTATATGTGCACAGGACGATAACATGTTTACATTGCAACCCATTAATGGTAAGGATGGCAAGGGCTGTCATCCATAGTGCGTAAAATACCATTTTTCTCTCTACTCCCCTTGATGGTTCCCAGCCTCCCAGCCCTCCTCCCCTTCTCCTCCCCTTCTCCTCTCCTTTCCTCCTCTTCCTCCTCCCCTCCCATTCTCCTCCTCTCTTCCTTCTCTCCTCCCCTCCTCTCCCTCCTTTCTTTTCCTCCTCCCCTCCCCTCCTCCTCCTCTCCTCCCCTCCCTTTCCTCCTCCCCTTCTCCTCTTCTCCTCTCCTCCTTCTCTCTCTTTCCTCCTCCCCCTCCTCTTCTTCTCATCTTCTTCTTCCCCATCCTCTCCTCCTCTTTTCCCTTTCTCCTCCTCTGCTACTTCCCCTCCCCCTCCTTCCCTCAGCTTTCCCCTCTCCCTCCTCCTTCTTGTCTTCTTCCTCCTCAACAGAGGCTCCTGTTACTTTGTTGTTTCTGTGATGGGACTCAGCTGTTTCCTTCCGCTGGCAGCTGGAGCAGAGATTTTTATCTATACTTATTTTCATTGCAGGCTTATACAGCAAGCTCCACTGTTTCAAAAGGACAGAGAGTGACCTTTTTGTCTCACAGCTGGGCAAAATGAGGATCTAAGAGTAGGACATCACTGAGTCCTAGGGCCCATTCTGTCTATCCGTGCCTCTCTGATACTCCTTTGCTGATTTTCAAGAGCCCAGACTTCTGGAGTGGTAGCTGGGATCTTGGCATGAAGATCCTATGAAGCCATTGTCTGCTCTGTTCTCTGTTTTCCAACCTTGTGATAAGAATATCCTAAAAATTGGATTCTTCTATTAAAAAAGAAATCTCCGTGTGGGCTCTGTAGTTTCTGCCTCAAATTCTCTTTGGCAGTTTCACAGTTTTAAAAATGCTTGAATGTGTCTTTAACATCATTTCTCAGCTTCTGTGTCAAGCCTCCCTTTTCCCTGGTGCCTCCTGGGGAGAACCTTCCACCTCCTGGAGCAATGCCCCTTTTCTCCCCTCTCTCCTAAGTCTTCACTTTCTCCCTGCCTGCTCTGCACACCAACTTCTTTTCACACTCCAAACTTGGATTTATTCTCTTTGAGCCAGAAGTTTGAGGGAAGGACTTAAGCCCCTTTCTTCTTGCTCTTCGTAAATCCTGAATTAGTTTGGAAACTTAAGACCAAAATATCTGGAAAAGAATCTGTATCTAGCCTTGCCTTCCTGGGAAGGTCCATCATCTGGACCATGACACCATAAGGATGTTCTGCAGGCTATGTGTAAAACACCATAAAGTCATATGTAGACTGACCTTAGGGTGACCTAGATATTTGCTAGAAACTTCCAACCATGGCAGGACTCTTCCTTTAAAAGATTGAGCTCGTCACAACCCTGAATCTACTGATAATGGGCACCACTTACTTGTTCAATACTTCTGCCTTACCTTTCTGTGGCTGTGATATGCACCATGACCAATAGCAACTGATGGGTTTATTTGGGCTGACAGTCTCAGAGGCTAAGAGTCCATCATGGTGGGGAGGCGAGGAAACAAGCAGAAGGCATGGCAGCAGAAGGAGTAAGCTGGGTGCTCACAGCTCTCATGGCCTCTACTGCAAGCATGAAGCCTGGGAAGAGACAGGAGGCTTTGAACTCTCAGAGCCCATCTCCAGTGACTAAAGTATTTCCTTCACCAGCACCACACCGCCTAAACCTCCTGAAGTAGTATCGCCCACTAGAGACCAAGTGTTTGTTCAGATACCTGAGGCAATGGGCAACTTTCTCATTCAAACCAAAACTAGCTCATCCCCTTCAAGGGTGCAGGAAATCAAGCTTAGGACTTTGTACACGGTAGGTAATTGTTCTACCCTGAGATGTGTTCTCACCCCCCCACCACACACACACACACACACATGCACACACACACACACACACACACACACACACACACACACACACACACACACACACTTTGATTTGTTTATTTATTCCCTTTCAATCTCATTCTTTCCCCATCCAATAGCAAACCATACTGTTCATTGTTTATTCCTTTATTAGTGTGTATTCTTGATGAGTATATGTTGGTGTATGCTATGATAGTGTACACAAATTTTAATCTTTATTGCTATGTGTTCCATACTTATTTCTTTGAATGGCTGCACAGTTTCACTTACGTCATCCTCTCAGAACCAGATACACATGCCTCTAAGTCCTGTGCCCTCAGCTAGTCCTGTGGCTTATGTCTATATGTCCCTATGGCGGTCCATGAGAACTTCTTTGAAAGGCTCAAACTCTGGTCTCATGGCCTACAGTATATAAGACAGTGTGACACTGAAGTGTCTTCTTGAGACCAAGGAAGTCCCGATCTTGAGGTGGTGGCTCTCACAGGATGAATAGAGTTGCCTTATCCAAAGTCCCTGTCCCCATGGGTAGGACAAAGCCAATGGCTCCGAGGAGCCATCACAAGTCCAGAGCTCCTGTAGGATAGAGTAGTACCTGAGATCTTGTGATGGTGTTGTGGTTCACATTCTATTGACTTTATTTTTCTGACTATTTTTCTGTGTGTGTTGTTGAGAATGTGCATTGGCTTTTCAGGGAACCAGCCTGCATTATAGACAACTTATGCATTAGTTTGCCTCCCTGATGGAAGCTGTCCTCTAGGCTGGGTGTACCAGCTGCTGGCTTCAGCACAGTGCAAGCATCCGCTGATCCCTCATCCTTGTGAACAACTGTGGTTGTCTACCACAGCGTTTATTCCCCTTGTTTTGTTTGTGTCCTGATTTTAATGCAGGGCTTCCTATATCAAGACTGGCCTTGAATTCATGACCATCCTTCCTCATCTCCCAGAATGCTGGGGTTACAGATGTGTGCCACTGTGCCTGGCGTAGGCTGTCCAGTTTCTTAATTTGCACTTTTTCTGATGGTTCATGATTTTTCAGTGTATATGTATTTACTAGCTTGTAATGTTTTCTCTCACCATAAATTACCCCAAAACATACTTTTTGGTCCTTTTTCTCCAAGGATGACTGCCTGGGTATTATTTCTTTTGCTCAACTTATTATCATTATCTAAAGTGTCCTTCACTGAACCATAAAATTCAAGGATCAGGGGGTTGAAGGTGTCTGTGCTTTGCTTGTGATTTGAGTTTTTTCTTATTTACAGTGAATTTAATTTGTGTACAGAGTAACAACTCTCATGACACCATTTGACATTTCTGTATGTTCTTAGCCTTTTGATCCTTCCCACCCCACTTCTTTATTTTATCCACTTCCTCAGTGCCCATGTGTACCCTTGATATTCTTAAGTTCTGTTCAGAAATTATTCTGTATTTCCGAAGTTAAGAAGATATTGCATTTTCTTCTAATAATGATATTTTTAGTTATAAATATTTTATTTTTTAATTTAAAAATACATTTATTAATTCATTGATAATTTAATAAATTATGTTTTGGTTACTCTGGACTCTTCCCAGATCCACGTTCCTTTCCCTATCCACCCAACTTTGTGTCTTCTTCACCAAACTAGAAGCTATCGTGTCTGATTTGTGCTGCCCAAATGTTCTTGAAGGAGGAGCCATCCACTGAAGTAAGGGTGGCCTACAGATGCCCTACCCTGAACAATACCAACTCTCCCTCTCCCAGCAGCTGCGAGTAGCCAACAGCTCTTCACTAGTGGTGGGACTTCACATCCACCTCCCCACTCCACACTGAGAAGTTTGTCTGGGTTAAGCTTCTGCGGGTCTGTGTGTGCTGTACAGATGTTCAACTGCCCTGTGGTGTCTGGGAAACACTGTCTTGCTGTGGTCATCTACCATCTCTGAATATTACAAGCTTTCTGCTCCCTCTCCTGCTAAGGGATGTCCCATCTCTGGCTGAACACCCTTCAGTCTGAAATATCTGTGGAATTGAGCACCATCCAGAATGAATAGGATAGTACCCTCTCCCCACAAATATATATATATATATATATATATATATATATATATATATATATATATATATTTAACCATTGATATTTTTACCTCATTTTGAGCTTGCTTAAATGTTATATTAATCCATGATTTTGTTTGATATTTCTTTGAAGAGTGATGTTTTTCTGCATAAATTCCTGCTAACAAATACTTCTCCCTCCTTAGGTTTGTGTCACTGTCTATTGCTTCTGTTGTCCTTGGCCAATGCTATGACTTCATATTTGGTATAAGCATTAATAAGTAGAAATTTTTTCTCTTGAAAATTTTTATTATTATTTTACATGTATAGGTGTTTTGCCTGCATGTACATATACACACCACATGTGTGTAATGCCTATGTCAAGGGAAGGTGTCAGATCCCTTGAACTGGATTCATGGGAAACTATGAATTGCATTGTGGGTGCTGAGATATCAACCCAGGACTTCTGGAAGAGCAGCCAGTGTTCTTAACCATTGGGTCATTACTGCAATCCCAAATTCCTCCCCTTAAAATGTCCAATTTTGTGTTAAATTACTGGGCTCGGGAATTGTTGTCAGCTAATTTTAAAATAAATTCAGGCAATTTTGTAGTAAATCTGTAATTTTTTTAGAAAGACTTATTCTTTTAATTAGGTATGGTGTTTGTGTGGAGGGGGCAGTGTGTGCATGTGGGTGCAGTACCTGAATAGTCCAGAAGAGGGTACGGAGATGCTCGGAGTGAGAGTTAACAGACGGTTGTGAGCAGCTCTCAGTGCTGGGGACAGTACTCAGGTTCTTTGCAAGAGCAGTTTGTGCCCTTAACCACTCAACCATCTCTCCAGACCCCGAATTTGTCAATTTTATTTTAAAAATCCAAGTGGCGTTTTAATAACATACATAATAAATGCCAGAGGGTATTAGATCTTTAGAACTGAGAAAGTCAGTTTTCTTTTACTTTGCATGTTAGTGCTATTGCGAATGGTATCATACAGTTAGGTTGTTTCTTAGTCATGACTGGGGGAAATGACATAATATGAATTTTTGCAGTGTAATGTTCTGTCCAGCAGTCTTGATGAACTTTCCTGCCATTGTTATTATGGTATAAATTGACCCTCCCAACTTTTTCCTTATTAATTAAAACACTTTTTGTGCTGATTTTGTATTTTCTGTGTGCATTTGGTACAGGTTCATCTCACCTACACATGAGGATGGTGTGGACCCTTCCCTCCCAATCTCCTTTCTCTCCCCTTTCTTTTTGGGTGTTGGCCTCAAGGACAATCCAGTCTTCGCCCTAATTTTTATTACACAGTAGCAAAGTTAAGCATAAATTCCTGGTATTCTTATCTTGTAAAAAAGTTTGATTTCTAGTTATGCATTGTGAGTTTCCTTAACTCAACCACGCAGGCCCACAGAGTGATAAATGGAGTCATGCTTGTGTTTCTCAGTCATTTCCATCTTCCTGATGCTGCTATACCAAAGACCATGCAAAATTACTCCCCACCTCCCCAACTTGCTTTCTTGGGTCTCCTCCATCACCATCATAATGTACCAGAGGATGAGAGACACAAGGAAGTAAGCCACTTCTGTCTGGTCCAGTCAAACTTGCAGACAAGGAGCCAGTGACAGGGAAGCAGCCCAGCCAAGCTCATCAGCATCCACAAAACCTTCTAACACATCCCATTTCTGCATGTGCTGAGGTTACTGCAGTGAGTAGGTTTAGTTACCCAGAAATCTCTTCTGCCTGTGTCACATGCTAACCATCCAGCCACTAAAACCAACAGCCTTTAAACCCCTTGCTTTTCTCATTGCCCTGGTAAAATCCCTGGCAAAAGCAGCAATGCGAGAGGAAGGGTGTGTGCTGGCTTCCAGGCGAATGGGATGCAGTCTACTATGGCAGGGATTATGGGAGGGTGGAGGCAGCTGAGTCTAGGGCAGCAGGGGCTCGCAGTATAGCATGGGACGTCTTGGAGTCTCGGGAAGCGAAGAGCTTGGGTCAGAAAACAGAAACTCTCCCATGCCCACTCTCACCCTGACCACACTCTTCATCCAGCAAAACCTCATCTCCCAAAGTTCCATGACCTCACTGTACCAGTATCTGGGTATAAAGAGTTCAAATACACCTGCTTTCGTCTCCAGATTCAGGCTGTACGGCCTTTGCACCCGGACCCCAGTATCTCAGTATACAGTACATTGAGGAGACCCTCTCAGGCACCATTGCTGGCATAGGTCAGAAATAACACTAAGACTCACTAGGGACCTCAGAGAAGGTGCCAGGGAGTTCACAAGACTGAGTCTCCAAGGACACTGAAGAGTTGACCCTCAAACTTTGCCCCAATAAAAAAAGACCCTCAAATAAATAATCAAAAACCATCTGTGCTTCAAAAGCCTGCTAGAATAAAATAAATCTCCGGTGATTCTCCAATCAAGAGTATTGCTGGGTTTGCCAACCTGGTGACTCCCACTTTTTCTGCCACCTCCATCACAACTGTCACCTGTAATCCCTGTGTGGACCTCCAGTTTCCAGGATCGTATTGGGGCTCTGTAGGTTTGGGTTCCCAGTGATCCGTTCTGCTGGAACCTTGGCAAAGGACATTGCAGGAGGTGTCAGCAGAGGCAACAGCCACCCAGTTGGCAAGCCCCGTGACACTCTTGACTGGAGAATCACGGACGATTTATTTTATTTTTTATTTTACTAATTCTTATTGTTGTCCACTTCCTGGTTTTGCTGCTTCTCTAGAAGGCCTGGGTATCAATTTTCGCTGAAAATGCTGTAAAAACAAAAAAGGTAATGCCACTTCCCACACTGTTCCAAAAGGTTTTTAAGTGGAAAAAGGTATTTAGTATTTTTAATAAGCATCTTCAATACTATTGAGTTGGTTTCTTTGTTCATATCACAAGATTAATTATGCTGTCAGACACTTTCAAGGCCTGCTTAACAAAGATTCAGCGATATAATGGTTTGCTTTGCACTGCCTTTTTTCTGCATAGCAATCACAATCAGCATTAGACAATTTAAAACCCTTTCACCAGCCGGAAGTTCTGAAGAGCCTTTTAATCAACAAAAGTAATTTTGCAAACAACTAGATACAGCATTTTTCATATTAACTAACTTGCATTTAAACTCTGCAGGCTTGATTCTTGCCGGCCTCTTATTTCAGGAAACTGGGTTATACGCCCGTGGCCTAGAATTCGCAAGTAGGGGGGATCTGTAGCACACTGTCTGCCCTGGGTACCCCTGAATTCTCATGTCTTGTTACCTCCGTCTGTGTTTGAAAAAGATAAGATCGGCGCTTCGGTCTAATTCATTCATTTTAATTATCTCGTAATATGCATATCTTGTCTGATCAATTAAATTCTTTTTTTTTAATTTGGTTGCCCAGAGAGCTTCAGCTGCATTGGTGTTACTATAGTGTAGCCTTCTGCGTCTTCATTTTATTTGTGTGTTTTTATTTGCGTATGCCTTGGATTTAAAATTTCAGTGAAGACCACTCCTGAGAGTCTAAGACACAATTGTTTTGTTTGGTTGGTGGGTGGGCAGGTTTTGAGGCGAAGTCTTGCTTTATATCCCAGACTGGACTTGAACTCACAATTCTCCTGCCTCAAACTCCTGGATTTGGGGATTAGAAACATGTGTCACCATGTCCATCTTAAGCTTTAAAAATTTCTTTCTTTTTTCTTTTCTCTTTCTTTCTTTCTTTTTTTCTTTTTTCTTTTCTTTTCTTTTTTTTTTTTGAGATTGGCGATAGCCGGGTTGTGCGTTGAGTGCTCTGCGCATGCGCAGGCAGCCCTAGTTACTACGTGAGCATTTGAAGCTCTATAGTTGAAAGATGGCTTCTCTGGAGGCAGAAGCAGGGAGGCACATTTAATTTTTTTTAATATACATATCGGGCACATTTTAAAAAATGTAACTAACCTGTTAATGACACCTTTAAAACATTCATTTAATAAAAAAGGGAGAGCGGGGGGTGGGGGGGAGAAAAAAGGCCCAGCCAGTAGCAGTAATTTGTGGCGTTGCTCTGTGTAGTAATTAGCCAAGTGCAGGCGCGATTCCTGCACCCCAAACCTCCTTGTCTTTGACACTATTTCAACCCCAGCGAGAAGTGACCCAGGGATCTGGAGCCACAGGACAAGAGGAGCAAGTCCTGTCACGAGCAATAACAGGGTCAGGAGACACGACTAATGAAGTCATAGCAACTGGTGCGCAGAGCCAATCAGAAGAGGCGCCAATCTGTAAATGAGGATGTAATTAGCAGAAAAAATAACATGCTTTGGTTGAATTCGAGGGGAGCCTGTAATGACTGGATATTGAGAAAGATTCCGAAAGATTAGAGCAAACATTATGCAACAAAGAATACCTAATTAGGGGAAAAAAGTGAATATGCCTTAATTAGAGGGAAATACATGATTGAAAGATGCAGAGCTGTCTTTTAATATGAATGTAGTAATGAAGGTTAGCGCATTGCCCCTGCTTGGGCTCTGTGAATTTGCGGGACCCGCACGCTCACATCTCTTTGCAAATGTTACCTTTCTGCAAAGAGGCAGAGGAAAGGAGACTCCTGTCTATCCTTTGCCCTTTTGAGCGGAGGGCACCTCGGCTTGGTACCCAACAGTTCCACCTCCTGGAGTGTAGGCATAGCATTTAAGATGCAGAAATCATCAAAGAAATGTAAGCATCCAGCACCTGGGTACTTGGCTTTACCTTTGATCACTCCTGCCTTTGCGATGTGCCATCGGCAGGCTTGTATTATACAGGGTATTTTAACAGAACCCGCCCCCTTTAAAACCAGCCCAAGTAGGTCTGGCCTTTCACCCCAGCAGGGTTCCTGGGAGGTTTTGTGACTCAGGACAATGAGATGTTCCCGGAAGCCCTTCCTGTACTATAGCTGCAGATATTGAGGAGTGTAAACAGTGCTATTTTTTCCTCTACCAGACAAACTACACGTTCTTTCAATTCCTCTCTTTTCCCCCAAACTATTCTGAGTATTGATTTTCATTTATTTCATACGACTCTTAATTGTCATCATTAGCTATCTATGCCACAGCCCCCCTGCTTAAATATACGCTGTCAATTTTGAAGCATATTTATAGATTAATTTAAATGTGTTTTTAAATTTATGGCCCCATACCTTTGGTATGTTGGTAACATTAAAATACTTATGGTACAGAATTTTTTAATTAAAACTATTCATCAAAGAACGTCCAGGTAGCAAGCATCTCCCTGTTTGCGGTGGGGGTTCTGGCAGCCAGAGCAAGCAAAATAATAGGTCAATTAAAAAAAATCTAAAGATAGCGTTTTCAAAGACCCAGTTGTTTAATGAGCATTTGCCAACGGATCCCCCAAATTAAATTATGATCCTGAATTTTAGTTATGGGAGTCAGAGCTGTGTCTGGCAGGAGAAGAGCGGAGAGAGGCCGCAGAAGAGAGATTCTTTCTGCCCTGCTATTCACAAGCAGGTTTGGCTTCTGGACGTGAGGTGGACAGGGACACCCTTAGGGGAACTGGCACCCTGGAATGGGAACATTAAAGCCGCCGCAGAACCTAGGGTCTGCGGGAGCTTTATTTTGTTCATCTTTACCTCTTAAAAACCCTCTACCCCTCCCTGGCAAGCGTCCTTGGGAGATGGCTCCCGAAGGAAAGAGTTTTGTCTCTCGGTCCATGCAGGAGGCCCACAAGAAGCACAGTGTAGCCGGTGGTTTTCCCACCCGGTGCCGCTCAACGCTGAAACCAAGGTTGCCTCTGTACAATGCACAACACTGAGCCTTGCAGGCCACTCAGGAGGTGCAAGCGTGCAGTGAATGTAATGGAAGTGCCACGCAGCACACCAAAATGAGGTATGGGGCACCATGTCTACGTCCGGAAGTAACAGAGAGCAGTTGAGGAAGACAGGCACACGTCCTTGGGCTTGTTTAGGCAGGGCAGAACCGTTGTCTCAAGAATTCCTTAACTGCCCTGTCTTCTGTAGTTTTGAGTTTGCCTTAATTCTTAGAGTTTTCTCTTACTTTCTGCAGTGTTTTTTTTTTTCTTTTTTTAAAGTAGTGGCTCATATACCCAAGGTTCCAATTTAAAAAAAAATAAATAAATTTTTAGCATCAAAAACCCCCATTTCTCAGTATGCAAGAGATGAAAGCAGCAGATTTTAAGTATGGGAGCAGCCTGGTCTACACAGACAGATTCTTTCCCAAACCCTTATCAAAATGTATGTAATATGTAACAAAGATGATAAAATAAAATATTAGATTTCTAGAGCAATAGATACTACAATAATCTTCTGGTTGCTATGTACACAAACACACAAATATTTTTTCTTAAAAAGCACTGATGCTTTTCACCGGCATTTCCTTCTCATAGTATTTTACAATTGCTTTCTTTTTCTTTCTCTGTGCCACTTCCATTTTTAACATTTATTTCATGTGTTTTAGACGCCCATTCATGAGTACTGTATTTACATCTCTTCGGTCACGCAAATGACCCTCCCAACTCCTTCCATGCGGTCCTCTGCCTCTCAACCTCACGACTTCTTTCTAATTGTTATTGTTATATAGGTACGAATATAAACAGAACCTGCTTAGTCCATTTTGTGCTGCTCTCGTGTATGTGTGCCCAGGGAAACCACTTGGTATTGGCTGATCTGTCAGAGGGGTCCCCTGGAGAAGTCTGCTGCTCCCTCTTTAGCAGCCATTAATTGCCTATAGCTCTTCATCAAAGGGAGGGGCCTTGTGAGACTTCCCGATGCCCATGCTAGGTCGTCAGCTGGTGCTGTCATTGTTCAGGTCTTGTTTGGAGTCTGTGGGTGTAGCTTCCCTGTAACATATAGAAGACATTCTCTCTGAAGACGTACCCGTCCTCTGGTTCAGACACCCTTTCTGCCCCCTTTCCAGCGATGCTCCCTGAACCTTAGACGGAGAGGTTACGTGGTGGACATACTTCCCACCCTTAGCTCCATCTTCTTTGCTTAGATTATCCACTACTCAACCTGTGTTAATGTCCTACAATTGTGATATGGAGATGGGACAGTCTCAGTGGGCTCATGGCTGGGCCAGGAACAGCTACCTCTACTGTTCTCACTACCTTAGCGTTCCGAGTGGTTCTGAGACCAGAAACTTCCCTCGCAGGGCTCAGCTTGGGGTTTGAAAGGAACGACTTAAACGATGGAATCTGTTTCATTGTCCCCCCAGTAATTGGAGTCAGATGTCGGTTTTATATTGTGCTCCCATGTCTGGCTGACCGGGTGGTGCCTCCTGAAGACTTTTTAGATTCATCTCCTTCCTAGGCCTTGTGTCCTCCTTGGGTAATCTAGGAGCAGACTCAGTTCATGCACACACGGTCCCAGTGACTTGTGGGAAAGCTGTGCACCCTGCCATTCACCCCTTGATTTATCTCTGGCTTGAGCTTTTATTAAAATGTCCCCACAGACAAGAGGGGGGCCAGGGTGGATAATCATAGATAACAGCTAGTGGGGCCGGGTTGCATTGGAGCTGGACCAAGCTCTCCTTTTATCGACTCTGAATGCAGAATGAATCACTCAGATTTATATGGAGGCGGAAGCTGTACGAGGTCCGCATCAGGGCAAAATAGGGTTACAATTCAATAAAATGCGCGCGATGCTTTATTGACTAATGAACCTACCGTGTGGCCGACTGCGGTATTTTACTGTCGTGGACTGTAACTGCCTGGCAATTACATGGTGAGTGTTTGCTAAAGATGCGCCTGTCTTTTCCTGGATCTGGAAACGGGTTCAGCTTGGGAGGAAGCAGGTCACACACCTTCCCCGAGTCTTCTGGGGATAAAGAGTGAGGCGTTGATGATCACAGGGAAAACAAGTGGAGGCTGCTATTTTAAAGTAAGCTGTTATTATTGACTAACAGAGGTTGCTGCGGGTGGGAGGACAAAGCCTTGCAGCCAAGTTGCCGCAGAGACTTCAACCGGCGAGCTGCTAATGAGAGCAGCTAAGCGAGGCGCCTGCTTTGTCTTCCCCGAGAAGAAAGCAGCATCGGGAGGCAGCTGTGCCTGCCCATACCCTCTTCTTCGCTGCCAGACCCCACGTATTTTATTATGTCATCAGAGGTGGTCAGAGAGGGTGAAGGGTGAAGCACACCAGGCTTTAGAAGGCAGAGATGATGGCTATCTGCTGATGATCGGAGACATCTTTTAAATATGGGTGCCTGGTGTGATCACCGCTGTAAGTGGCTCTGCTCCCAGAGGATGCTCCAGCACGCACACAGAGGCCCCGATGCATGGGTGACTACAGAGTGACTGTACAACATACATGTGTGTGTGTGCGTGTGTGTGTGCGTGCCAAACACACACCAAACAAGTCCTGATGCACGGGTGACTCCAGAGTGACTGCACAACACACACACACACATACATACACACACACATGTACATGTCCTGCTGCATGGGTGACTCGAGAGTTACTCAACACAACACACACACATACACACAAGCACACAAGCAACGATTCTTAGGTGACTCCAGTGTGACTGCACAACACACACACATGTGCACACACAGATACACACAGGTCCTGATGCACGGGTGACCCCAGTGTGACTGCACAACACACACACATGTGCACACACAGATACACACAGGTCCTGATGCACGGGTGACTCCAGAGTGACTGTACAACACACACACACACATACATACACACACACATGTACATGTCCTGCTGCATGGGTGACTCGAGAGTTACTCAACACAATACACACACATACACACAAGCACACAAGCAACGATTCTTAGGTGACTCCAGAATGACTCTGTACAACACACACACACACACACAGAGGTCCTGATGTACCGGTGACTCCAGAGTGACTCTGTACAACACACGCACGCATGCACATTCACATGGACGAGTTTGTTCCTGATTATTCTATGCCCCCAAAGGGTGAAATAGGCCTGTGCTCTTGATCTCACCAGTGAGGTCACCAGGCACAAAGGACAGGAGCAGGTCACCAAACTTCTCCAGTACTCTGCTCTGAATGACCTCACCATAGTGGACCCACTGGCCAATACAGTGAGCTGGAGTCTCCTCTCCCACCTGTTTTTCATCTGCAAATACTGCTTGTGATCCCCAAGGCCCCAGTGTGGGGCTGTGCTGGGCAGATATGATGAAGTCACTGATTAATTAAAAGCTGGTTGAGAATTATTCACAACACATAGTTTGTTCTGATTATTTTATAAGCCAGCAAAACACACCAAATATATTTATGCTCTTCATAGGTACATAGGAATGGTCTAGAAAGAGCCACATTACCCTGAGAAGAATATGTCATAGAGTGCTCATAGAGACCCAGGCACTGTTATGAATATAATATGTATTTTAACATACCTGTGGCATTCACAACGGCCCTGTGCAGCAGCTGCCATTTGTTCTCCATCTTAGGACAGAAGAAAGGGTTAAAGCCCAGAAAAGTGAAGTCACTTGTTCAGGTTTACAGAACATGGAGATGGAATTCAAACTCAGCTCCGGGAAGCAGAGTTTACAGTCCACACACACAGCCTCTCATAACACCTGTGTCTCTGTTCTGAGACCTAAAAGAGGCTAATGTTAGTGACCACATGGCACCTTGGATCAATCTTTCATGTCGTCACCGTTACCTAGGAGAGGACAGTCCCTCTGACCATCGCGGCCTCCTGTCAGAGGCTGTGTGTGACTTTGCAGCTCCCTCAGTCTGGCAATGTCCTACCATCTCAGCTGCTGGGGGTGGGGCGGGGAAGAAGAGGGCTGAGAGGCTTGGTGTGTGATCGCTATATTCTTCGCACATGGGCCACACAGCACACAGTGTGCCCAGATGGGAAAGTTTCTCTATGGCCAGTGAAGGAAAACCATCCTGCCACATGGAGACAGTCTGACTCAGCATGGTTGGTGCCACTCCCTGCCACTTGGACACAGTGAACAATGCTTTAAAGAATGTGACAAATGAAACCTGCTGAACCAATAGTGTTGATCTCAACCGCAGTGGTTTTCCATATTTTTCTACTGAAGTTGAATTCTCTTATGGTTCTGTTTACATCTAACTGACACATCTGTGTGGGCTGCATCTGACCTCACATGCAGGGACCCAGAGGGCAGAGATGACTTTGGGGCTCCCCTGACTCCATATCTTCCTAGGATGCCATCAGGGTAGGTGTGCCCAGAGCCAACTGATCCCCATTCCTCTCCTTGCTCCCCTCTTCCTCTGCGATGAGTCTACATGCCTCCCCTTGAGCCAGCTGTTCTCCAGGTAGGGCTTGCTGTGGTTTCTCATTGGGTCCACACCTCCTCTTGTGTCTAGCCTTCACTAGTGTTATAAAAGACACCATGTAAAGAAAATTGTAATAGATTACCATTTGTGTTGGAGATGGTGTGTAGAGTAAAGGGGTTCAATCAATAAATTGGACTCAAGGGTTCCAAACAGTAGAAGATAGAGTTGGTGTGTGAACTGAGATCAGGGTGTCTGTAGGAGGCATTAGTGGGACATGAATATGATCATTATACATTGTATGAATGTATGGAATTCTCAAAGATTGATAAAACATTCTTTTAAAGGTGTCTGGTGAATTCCACAGAGAAACTCTCAAGATGGGATTGCATGTACCCCAGGGATGGAGGACTAGAGTGCAATTCTATCCACGAATCAACTTCACCATTGGGGAAGAGATGTGTTGGAGGACCTCGCTGGCAGCTCTGTCCTGAGATGGACCGTTTACAAGGAAAAGGCATGATTGGAGAGGAAGGCATGAGAAGGGAAGGGACCTGTGGGGATTGAGATGGGAAGGACTTCTCTGTAGCATGGCTGTCTAAGCCCCAGTACATTGTGTAGCCTTCTCCCCGGTAGGAAAGCTCAGGGATGCAGCTGTGGTCCATGGCCCACCTCATTTCCTCTATACGGTTGCTTTCTCAATAATACAAAGGCTTTGAAAACTGATATCCAAGGGCCTTTCGCTTTGAGAACCCCTAGACCTGGGTTTACCATCCTGGCTTCCAAGAGTGACATCCCAGAAAGTTGTAGGCCTAGTTTCCAGAGTTTTCTTTCCTCCTGACCCTCAGAGAGGCCCTTGGGGATGGAACTACAGTCCTTGAACTTTCCAGAAGGAAGACTGTCCTCCCTTACTGCCCTCCATCACTGCCAAGTCAATGGAGAGATCTCTAGCTGTGTGAAGGGACCAATCCGCTCCAAAGGCAGATCCCAGAGCTGGGGACATAATGGGAATTTGTGACACTCAGTGGGGAACTTTAGATCCATAAACCATAGACAATATGTAGTTACTCATCTGTGACAGACATAATAAGGATAATTGTCACTTAATAAGTAATCCAAGGCTAATTAAATGTTACTAATAACCATTACAAACACTCCTTTTTGTTCCCTCACACAATTCAGAACATCCTCCAGTACCAAGATCTATTGGAAAAGCTCATACACACAGAAAATGAGAAAAATACAAGAAAAAAAAAACCCTGTTACCTGGAGCCGGGACACATCAGTGACTTTCTTCTTTTTTTTTCATTAACTAATTTTTTATGATGTCCCACATAATGTGGCAGAGTTTCATTGCCATAATTATATTATTTTGTGGTAATAACAACAAAGTAACAATAGTACAGATGATGACAATATTTGTCTTTAAGTGAAAAAACTTCCTTCTTAGAATTCTTTTCATTGCATATAAAGACATCAAGGTTTTCATAGCTTGAGGAACAGGCATGTTAAATGGTCTACACCCCACCCCCAAATGTTTCTGGTCAGTGTAACCAGGTACTAGCTATGCCTTCCCAGAGGGCCTACCTGGCCAGGCACCATGTCTACTTGCTCACTCGCCTACTGTAGGGCTTTAAACCAGGCCCTGGAAACAGAGTCCAGTACACTCTGATTCTTCTACACTAGGGGATGTGACATTGCGACAGGGTAGATCCAGGGTAAGATGATGATGGCATATCCATCCCTGCTCCCTGCAGGTACCTCTTCAGGTTTAAGATACACACTACCAGCTAATGGAAAGATAGGTTGTGCGGAGTGAGTAGCTGAATTTTTCTCAAGAATGACCCTCTACTGCCTGAAACCTTTTTCTGGAACCTATGTCCTTCCCCAGCACTGCTGGCCCTGATGCCAGAGAAAAATCTCATCTCCTCTGAGCTCCTATGGTCCTGGGACACTCGGTCCAAAGGTTCAGTACTGCCTGAGTACTGTAGCCATCGCTGGTGGTTGTTCTAGTTATTTTCCTATTGCTATGATAAATCTTACAGCCAAATGTAGCTTGGGGTAGCAAGGGTTTATTAGGCTTGTGGGTTATCATCCATTATCCATCACTGAGGGAAGCTAAGGCAGGAACTGAAACAGAGGCCATGGATGGCTTCCACTTCCTGGCTTGCTCCTTTTGCCTTGCTTAGCTACCTTTCTTATACAGCCCGGTTCCATCTGCCAAGGGGTGCTGCTGCCCATAGTAGTATGGACCCTCCCATGTACACTGACAAATAAGGAAATGTCTCACAGACACTCCCACAAGCCAGTCCGATGAAGGCTGATGCTTCCTCCTCCCAAGTATGTCAAGGTGACAACTGACACCATAAAAGTCCTACAATCCCAGAATGTTTTTAAGAGGAACAATAATGACATAATTGGGGCTTCTCATCACGCTCTCTTCTTCCTAATCATATTGAAGTGGGCGTAATGACATTGCCATGCCAACTCACATATGGGAAACATTGAGCCCAAGGGCAGGCTAGGCCCATCTACCTGTCCAAGGCATAGCTGGGCTCGTGCATAATGGAGTAGATCATGGTCCTAGAAACTAGGACACATCCAGTAGAAATGTCCTTGTTGTGTTTGTGTGGTAGAGAGTTTGTGGAACAATATGTAGAGTCTCTGTCCTCATTTATCCTGTCTTGGGCTAGGGACAACCCATCTCAGTGACCTCAGAGACCCAACGCAAGTGTGGATGAGGCTCTCTCCACCAATCTACTGTGTCCCGAGCTGTATCCAACCACACTCTCTCTTCCTTCTTATTCTTGTGCCTCAAATATCAGCTTGTGTTGGTTTTTGAATTGTCCCTATGGCTTTTGACTCCAGTTCCTGTCCTTGTCTTCTGTCTCTTTCCATAGCTCCAGTCCCTGGAAGAACATTGGCTCAACTTGTATTGAGTCCAGGACCACAGAGGAGACTGTGGACTGCTAGCTGGAGGTTATTCTGACACCAGTACTGCAGGCAGGACATAGATTCAAAATGTCAACCCTTTTTTTTCTGCATCTGTGGGTGGGACAGGCTCCACACATCCTAGCGTGCAGAGCTCAGGAGTCCAGGGGAGGACAGACTGGGCTTCCCTCTTGTTAACATCTATCCCTCAGAAATAAGCAATGAGTATGGGAATTGGCCATCTGCACAGTAGCCCATGAGTGGAAGGGTTTCCCGTGGCACCCTCTGTCCACATCAACCAGCCAGCTGCTCATCATCTCCAGTGTGTGCTTGACCTAGCACCCATGAACACTCAGACTTCCGTGGGTTGCAATGAAGGGTGTGGCGCAAGTCGCATGCACAGCGAGGGAGGAAGCTTTAGAGACAGAAAGAGAAACTCACCTTGACAGAGAAGGGGAAGAAGGTGTGGCTCCCAGGGGAGGCCTCAGGTGTGGTGTCAGACGATCTGCTCTGTGATGTTAATCCATGAAGGTCCGTTCATGCTGATGTTTCTTGTCTGAAAACTGGGGACAGTGACACCATTAGGCCTCCCTTGAGGTTCTGGAAATGAGACAAGAGCATGCTTGTGAGCACCAACAATATTCATAGATTCACTATGCATGTTTGTATATGTGCATTTTGTACAGGGGTGTGTAGACATGTGTGCATGAATGCATATATTGATGTGCATCGAATGTGTGTGTATGTGTGTATGTATGTATGTGTGCATATGTGTGGGTGTACATTACATGTGTATGCATGCATGTGGGGTATGCATGTGCCTTGTGTAATATGCATGTGTATATATGTATGTTCATGTACATGCATGTGAGTTCATATGCAGATATGGATTTTCATGCATGGGTATACACACATGTGCAAGTGGCTATGGAGGTAGGTGAGGGTGTGTGTGTGTGTGTGTGAAGGTGAATGTGTGGGACTCCAGTGCCCAACTCTGCAGGACTTTTGTTACATAAGGTTGAAGGCCTGTCCTCTGCCCATGTTCCTCCCGGCCTCCTCTCTTGCAATGCATCCTCAGGGTCCTGCTCCCTCCTAACCTCCCGCCTCCATCCCTCTGGGCCTGAATACGGCAGCTAGACATTGCCCTTCTGTTCCAAACTTTCTTCTGTCTTCTAAGAACTCCCCGCTCTGAGTAGTGGGGAGCTGTGTCTCTCTCTCAACTCTCTGATGCACAGTAGCTTATTTTATGACTTTGTTTTAAAAACTATTGGCTTAGGGTGCAATAACACAGATGTCTCTCCTCACAGGAGAACCATGAATTTCCACTTCTCTCTCCTCTCTGTGACAGCTCCATTACCTGCTTTGGAAAGGCTTTTTCTTTGGACCTGGAAGAAGAGACTCAAAAAAAAAAAAGAAAAAAAAAGAAAAGGTGTCTTCTCCCACAACTGTCCCTTGCAATAGTGTCATTGGATCAATAGAATTAGTGCCCATTGTGCTTGGTTGGGCCCTCCACCAAGTCTCCCAGAGCCCACCCAGACAGCATCCTTCTGGTGGCTGAGGAAGTCTTAACGTCCTTATCCCCAAAGGGGTGCTAAAGCCATTGCAAAAGAAATATCTGTTTTCTTGTGTGCATCCTGCAGGCGCTTCCCTAAGTGGTGCCAACCCACGGGCAGGGAAACTTGGTTGGCTGCCTCGCTAAATCTTCACCTGCCTGACCCCGGCTGACAATTCCTTAACATTCCTGGAGAACAGACAATGCTCTGTAGAGCCGAGCTCCATCAGCCGCAAACGTCAGAGCCTGGGCTGGTTGAGGAGGAGAGAGCTTGGGAAGGCAGATCAGCATCCACATCACGGCCCGGGCATGGTGGTGGCAGAGTCAGCCTGTCGTATGCTCCTGTGCAGAGCTCTTCCCGCTCTGTAACGTGTCAGCCTGTCATGCTGCCGCTTTCCTGTGTGTAAGTGGTAAGGTGTGAGTTTAATTAGCATAGAATAAAATTTCTTCCTCTCTAATAATACCACCTTGAATTTTTATGTTACCTTCCCTTCGAGGAGTTCAAGAGGGGTGTGTGTGTGTGTGTGTGTGTGTGCAGCAGAAGCAAGATCCTATTTCCACCCCATTACACAGAATGAGAAGTTAAGGAAAAGGGCCATGGGTGGCTCACGAAAACACCAGAGGTGCTTAGCTGTGACCTAGAATTATAGTTTCTGCAAGTTCAGTGAGGAATCAAGGAATTAGCTTTCTTGAAATAAGGATAGTGGAACCAGTCAGGGGTAGGGACCACCGATGCCTGGAGACAATGGGTGGGGGAAGTTCACAAGTACAGGAAGTCAGATGTGAAACACCAGGGAGGAGAGAAGCACTGACCTCCAATGGGCACCATGTCTGTCAGCTGTCCATCACTGTGGCCAAGTAACCGAGACATTCAATTGGAAAGAGTTTGCTACTAAAGGTTCTGCTTCTGGCCTTTTGGCACCCTGGCTTCAGGTCATGTATCACAGCAGGAGCCTCTGGTAGAGAAAACCACTTACCTGATGGGAGCCAAAACATGAATGAAAACAAAAGAAGGTGGAGGTTCCCAATATTCCCTTCAAGAGCACATCCCTAGACAGCTAACTTCCATCCTCTAGGTTTTACTACTTCTCAATTAGTGGCTTAGGTCAGTGACCAAGCCTTCCCTTTCTATATTTACATATGTAAATAAGGAGAATAAAAAATCCCCCCTTCCTGTATACCTACTTAGTCTCTTTGAGTGCCTTCAAAGGCCCCCAGGTTTTGACTTCTAGACTAAAACCATGAGCTGTGCTGTGTAGCGTGCATAAAGGGGGATACATAAGCCCGTGGCATCCGCTGGAAGCTGTACTCTAACTTCAGTGTAGAGCGACGGGTCCCTGAGTCATGGGAGGGTGGGGATATGGACAAAAAGATGACCCTGAAGACGTGGAGGAAAAGTTTAATGGGGTCTGTTATTCAAAGAAAGTTCTAGATGGTTCTGAAGAAGCTAAGTTAGAGGTTAGTGTTGCCTCAGGTGAGGACAGCTGGATCAGGGAAAGGTGACACTGTAGCTTTCAGAAAAATGTACGAGAGGCATTAACAGGGGAGTACAGCAGGGAAGTCCCATGTCTAGCATCTTCTCCAGTTTCTGTAGACCCTAGTGGAGCAGGCATCAAATTCAACATTATTTTGATTTCTGGTTGGAGGCCACTATCTTTTTATTTGATGGAGTAAGCACATGAAAAAAAATCTCTATTTTGGGTTAAAGAAAGAAAGACTCTTTAAACAAAGAAGGGCACATTCCATGGTAGTCCTTAAAGAGGAGAGAAGGCTTGCCCCTTTACTTAAAAAGGAAAGTATGCTTTGGTGTACTTTTGTGTGTGTGTGTGTACGTGTATGTGTGTGTGTGTGAGAGAGAGAGAGAGAATGTACATGTGTGAGTGAGAATGTATGTGCTTGAGTGTGTGATTGTTTGAGTGTGTGTGTATGTATGTTAGTATGTTACTCTGTGTACAAGTATGTGTGAGAAAGTGTGTAATGTGCTTGTGAGCTTGTGAGTGAGCATAAGTTGTTAGAGTGTGTGAGGATGGGTAAGTGAGTGTGTCTAAGTAGGTGTGATTTTGTGTGTGTGTGTTTGTGTGTGAGTAAGAATGTGAGTGTGTGTGTGTGTGTGTGTGTGTGAGAGAGAGAGAGAGAGAGAGAGAGAGAGAGAGAGAGAGAGAGAGAGAGAGAGAGAGAGAGAGAGAGACTTCCAAGTCTCTGAAAGCAGCCAAGACCAGCTAGGGCTTTACACAAGGAAGTGACAGGTAAGGAAGGTCTTGAGAGATGGTAAATGTGTGAGCACGGAGCCTACCTCTCTTCCAAGATTGGAAGAGAAGCTAACAGCAAAGGGTGGCATTGTAGGACCTGGAGGACATTCTCAGTGGCTGGAGGAAGAAGAAAGCAGAGACAAAAGAGGGCTTCAGGCTGCAGAAGCAGCTCACTGGGTTGGCAAACTTGGCTCCATTCTGGGATCCTGGGCCGTGACATGATCTGGTACCACAGGAGCCCCATTCTCACCATTTAGAGGCACAGACACAGCCTCCTGCATCCCTACTGAGAGTCAAGGCACACTGTTCAAATGCAGTGCAGTGACAGCCACTCCTCCTTTGACCAGAGACAAGGCAACGATGCTCTGCTGGGTGGGGTTCTCTGGTCCCCACTGCCCTAGTCCAAGCATAAGGCACAAAGGCTGTGAGCCATTACTTTGAGGTATCTGTTTTGGGCTTTCCTCCTGACAATGACAAAGCACATACATGTGCGGGAGCAGACTTTCCTGGGATGAGGACCGACCGTGGCCGCTAGCGCTGTGCTGAGCAGGACCCTCCTCTCCAGCAGAAGTGAATGCTTCCTGGGAATTAGAAAATAATAGATCTGGAAGGGTGTTGGCGAGTGCAGGTTTTGCGTTCACCATGGAAGTCGTAATCCAATGCTCTCCAAGCCACCTGGCTGCAGTTCTGCCTGGATCAGGGTTTGCTATTCAGTGTAGTGAGGAGCTCGAGCCATTTATCACAGCGAATCCGGTGCCTAAACCTGGACTGACATGGGCTCCAAATCAGAGCTGGGTCCCTCTGCCAGAGCTGGGCAGGGCGAGCCCTGCTGGTATGTGGAAACAGGCGGTCTGGAAAAATTATTTCTATTCTTTTAGTTTCTCCTTTGGGTCTTGTCCAAGAGGCAATAATTTCCTCTGATGTGCATAGTATTTGCTCACTTTTAGAATGTCTCCTGAATCGTTAGAGTTCTAGCACCCTATTGTGGGTGCCGGAAGCATATCCCATTTCTGTCTTGTGTTCTAGGAGAGAAGTCACACAGAAGGAAAAACACAAGAGGTTGCTATAGCGGTAAGTAACGGAGCTTCTTCAGAAAGGATAGTGAAGGGAGGCCCTCTGACAGAAAGGAACATCTAGATGGATGCATGGAAATCCACTCACATCTGAAGGTCAGACACAGGCGTCAAAGCTTTGGGTCAGTTGAAAAGATTTTCAGACAATGAGCGAGACAAGGCCAGGTAAAGATGAGGCTGGAAAGCCCGCAGAAGCCATCAGACATGATCAGGATGGCTCCCTGGAGAACCCGATGATGGATGGACCTGAAGCACAGAGGTGGAACCTAATCCAGAATCAGAGAGCTTGTGCCTCAGTCACAGCCAAGAACTTAAAATAACCTCTTCTAGATCAGTGTTTGGGGGTCAGATCCGGTTCATGTACAGGTAGCCCCATTTGGCACGAAGGATGGATCACTCCTTAGGAAGAATGAGTTATATCTTTTAAAGGCATCCACCTGGAAGCAACACAGATTATTTCCAGCCTATTTCGCTTACAAAATAATGA
Organism: Microtus pennsylvanicus; assembly: GCF_037038515.1. Classification (NCBI taxonomy): domain Eukaryota; kingdom Metazoa; phylum Chordata; class Mammalia; order Rodentia; family Cricetidae; genus Microtus; species Microtus pennsylvanicus. The sequence continues at coordinate 130,603,714 of NC_134579.1, read as the reverse complement.
GACATTCTGGCCTGTCCTCACTAGCACTAACACTACCACATAGGGTACATGCTGGTGAGTGGGGAGCCTAGGGGACCAGCAGTAATCGCTAGTAATCATGACCATATCTCACTGGTTCCCTAGTACGAGAGGTTGCACCTGTGATCAACCTGAAGTCTGATCACAGATAGGGTAATAGCAATTGACAGTTGTTGTCTGGCCCATGGCTCTGAGAATGTAGCCACTGGAGCCCTTAGGAAGGGCAGGGTCCACACGTAGACTTGCTACTAAATCTGTTCCTTGTCTGTGAGCATCCAACCCCACCCCCATCTGCAGCCCCTGGAGAAGGCAGTTTTCTGGATCATATGGTTCTGTCAACACGAATCTAATGTCCCTTCCTCCAGAGATGACCCAAATTGTCCAGAGAGTGCACATTCTTCCTTGCTGTCGTTGTTAATCTCTGCTGGCTGCAGCCATTGTGATGTATATTGCGGAGACATCGCTCCTGTTGGATCTCTAGCTCCCTGGCATCCCTTTCTACAGTTGCCTGGAGCCTCCCCTCTCACTAATGTTGCATACTGGAGACCCTTTTACGTATATTCAAAAACCAATTCTTAAGCCTTATTCACAACCTCCTTCCTTTCTTGCCATTATGGAACTCATAATCTGGCCTAAGAAGGTAGGAAAGTCAATTCTTCCATGTCCTCTGGCCTCATGATCCTAAGACTCAGAATTGGGACATCTGGCCTTAACTTTACCTTCACTGCCATCAATTCTGAAATCCCTTAGTTTCCTATAAACCATGCCTTTCATTTTTTGACTCCCTGGTCTTGAATATGCAGAAGACCTTAGCCACTTGTTCAAATGTTTTCCCAAGTACCTGCTTGAAGCCAGGCGCTGTGATGTCTATAGGAAGTTCAAAGGTGCCTTGAAATGTCCTTTCTTGAATCTCACAGAGTCTCAGGCAGAGTCAGTGGTAGAAGCTGTGAACACAAAGACATTGCAAAGTTTCTGGAGACCTAAAGGAGAACCAAGCTTCACTAAACAGTGATTCATCTTTTAAACACGGGCAGAAGCAAAGACTTCAGGGCAATTAAGGATATGGGTTGGGCTAGACGTAGGAATGAGCTTCTCGAGAGTTCAGCATCCAATATCCAGAACTGTCAAAGGCCTTCTGGGATCCTCCAGGTGCCATGGGAAAGGTCAGTGCTCTTCATGTGACACTTGTCCCTAATCCTTGTCACCTGCAAGCAGGTGAGCTCTCAAGAACATCTCTGTTGCAAACAATGGAATCTAAGAGCACTCAGAAGAGAGGTCTCTGTCCCATCTTGTACTTGAACTTCAGCCAGGCTGTCCTGAAGTGGGCATGGCTGATAGGCACTATACAATGCTTTGCTGGAACTCAGTTTCTCCACCTTGGCCAGAGAGTGTAAGCAAATATTCTTCCCTGCCCAGGCTTGGGGGCTTGGGGGCTTGGGATTTCTTTCTTTTTCCTTTTTTTTTTTTTTTTTTTTTTTTGGTTTTTCGAGACAGGGTTTCCCTGTGGTTTTGGAACCTGTCCTGGAACTAGCTCTTGTAGACCAGGCTGGTCTCGAACTCACAGAGATCTGCCTGCCTCTGCCTCCCAAGTGCTGGGATTAAAGGCATGCGCCATCACCGCCCGGCCCAGGCTTGGGATTTCAACGGAAATCATGACCTTAATTCTACAAAAGGTTCCTCATTTTATTTTTTATTTTTGCTTTTTTAAATCTGAGCTCTATTTTGAAAAACAGCGAGCAAATGTTTTGTGTTCTTGTATCCTTATGCTTCATCACGGTTGCTAACTCTGTGGGGCATCTGCTCATACACCCCCTCCTACTCTTTCCCTCCCAGTCACTAATTCATTCACAGACTATACTGGCTATGTCCAGTATAACTAAACCCGGTTCTAGGTGGCAGAGGTCCAGTACCGGAAATGTGTTTCCAGTACGGTGAGACAGGACGATCAGCTTCAAGTAAAGAAAGTGAAGCCCTGGAGCTGGTGCCAGGCTATTGAGGACTCCATTTTGTGTTTCCTAAAGGCAGACACTTAAGTCAGTCCTAACTGTCTTCCCACTTCATGGGAAAGCTACTCTTTGTTTTTCATTATAAAGACCTAATAGGACCTCACTAAGCATCGCCTAAGACCGGTTTCCTCCCTACAGACATGGGTCTGCTCTAAAGCTTGCTTGCATTTCATTTAGATGAATGAACCCATGGAGAATGTTCTCTGGTCTATCAAAGGAGAAACCGAGGCAGCTAAGCAGAAGCTCTTTGAACCGCTTAGAGATGAGGTCTTGTTGTTCTAGGCTATTCTCTTCCCTTTGCCCTCTCTATCCCTATCTGCTCTTCCAGAGAACAGGGATGGGCGGAGTTATGGCAGAGTGAGTCACCCACTGATTCTGTGACTTTGGCAAAGTGGGTGGTCTGCATTCCCTTGGCTAACAAGCATTCACGTCTGTTCTGATTTGTACATGCCTTGGTTTAATTTTGCCTCAGCGGCAGCCTGACTTTTATAGGCCCAACACCAAGCTTGATCTTCTCCTTCCACTCTCGCAGCTCCTTCTGCCCCAGTCAGCATATTCTGTCTCCATTCCCTTACCCCAGACTTCAGGGCTTTGCAAACAGCTGAAGTGGAAGGAATTCTAGGTGAGAGGTCTTCTCTAGAATACCAAGGATGGGTGCACAGATGTGTGAGGGTTGGGAGCCCAGGGCAACTCGACTGCTCCTATTACTGGGCCAGACATCTGCTTGGAGAAATTGCCAGCTAGTTAGCTGCATGCTGGGAGCAAAAAAAAAAAAAAAAAAAAAAAAAAAAAAAAAAAAAAAACCAACTTCCTAGATTCTTAGAGGTTTAGAGGTTCCTGTGGGGACGGGTAGTGGATATACTCAGCTGTCTTTACAAACTCAGACCAGATGTGGGGACAGGGACCTGGAATCCCAGCTACTACCCTGGAGGGAAAAAAACAGGAGGATCACAAGTCCAAGGCCTGCCTGGACTAGTGGGTGAGTTCCTTGAAATTAAAACAACAAATAAACAAACTATATTAGCAGTATAGCTCCACGCCAGAGTATTTCCTTTGAATCCCCAGTGAGGAGCTGAGGTATGGTTTCATGGTAGAATACTTACCTAATATCCACCAGTGAGGGGCTGGGGTGTGGCTCTGTGGTAGAGCACTCGCATGGAATCCCCCAGTGAGGGACTCGGAGGTGTCGTAATGGTAGAGCCCCTGCCTAGAACCCATAAGTGAGGGGTTCGGGCCTAGGGTGTGGAGTAGATCACTTGTCTAGCATGCTAGAGCTCCTGAGTCCCATCCTCCAAACCCATATCCCCAAATGAAAACTCTGAAAGTTGTTCAGGTATCACATTGTATTCCAAACTACTTAGCCCAAGATATAGATTAATTTCTCATGCTGGAAACTGGAGTGTGTCACCCGATTCTGTTGCTGTGGACATTGGCCATGAAAGCACTTGACTACTCAACGACATATACAGGGGACTTTCCATGGGTCAAGTGTGGGTATAGCACAGAGGGTCAGTAGGTAGACAAAGGTGTCCTGGACAACAGGGACACTGTGGTCAAAGGTACAGACAGGGGAGAATAATTTCCAGAGATTCGAATAAGGTTATGTTCTTGTAACATAATGCATGGGCTGGGACAGAAGATGGTCTACTCTAGGGAGAGCTCAGAGTCCCATAATAAAGTCCTTGAAAGCTATGTGTGGTGGTTTGAATGAGAAATGCCCCCATACGCTCATATCTTTGGACACATAGTCCCCCATTGGTGGTGCTCTCTGGGGAAGTTATAGAACCTTTGGAAAGCCTTGCTGGAGGAAGCACACCACTGTGAATGTACTTTGAAGATAAATAGCCTTGCCCCACATCCCTGTCTAAGGATTTGGGCCTTGAAGTCAATTTTATTTAATGATAGGAATTTTATTTCCTGACAATGCTAAGGATGGAACCCAGAGTCCTAAATGTGTAAGAACTACCACTGAGCTGTATCCCCAGCTCTTCGTTTTGCTTTCCAGAAGAAGATTCTGGCTGTAGTGCGGTAATATACTGGACAAATTGAAGACGGGCAAGATGGAAACTGTGGTATTGATCCGACGAGAGAATTGGCATTGGAAATCTGTATCACAATGGTGGCCATGGCAAAAATGGACAGATGTGGGAATAAATACCTAAGGGTGATTTATTAGGCAATAGCTTTACGAGAGAGGAAGGAACCCAGGGCTACCTTTAGTCATTGATGGTGAGATGAATAACTTAAAATATACAAGGTGTCATGGGGACCTTCGAGAGGCATGAACTGGCTGAGACTGGATACTCAAGGAGTGTAGATCAGAAGTCTTATTTGAAGTCAAAGAGGAGAGCTTAAGCTTGCCTACAGAGAATAAAGAAGACTGAAAATTAGAGACAATGAAATTTCAAGATTACCTAGCTAATGGGAAGAAAGTTCTTGAGAAGGTAGTCTATGAAAAGTAGTAGGGAGATGGTCGGCAATAGAGACCAAAAAAGACGATCAAAAATCACCAAAGGGTGATACGTTAATACACTCACACACACACATACAAACACATGCGTGTGCACACATATACAGAGAGAGAGAGAGTCAGAGGGACAGAGACACAGACAGGAAGGAGGATATGTGCACATTTAGGGAGGGCTTCAGAGAGGGAAGAAAGCAGAGGATGCTAACATACAGGCTAGAAGAATGAATTTGTCCAGCCACAGCCCTCTGGGGACAGGAGCAGGAGAATGCTGAAGCAGGAGAGAAACGGGAAGATGTCCCTCTAATCCAGGGAGGATGGGTTTTCCACTGTGATGAAAGGAAAAGTAGGAGTTGGGAGATTAGAAGAGCACAGGAAGGTTTTAGAGTGAGGTGATGCCCTCTTCTGCAGAGAAAGTCAAGCAGGAAACGTACGAGAAGCAGTGGTGGAGCAGCGGCAAAGTTCTGCTGACCCCTGACCCCATGTAAAAGAATGCGGGCTCCTCATTGTTCTTCAGCAATGAGGAAGAAGAATGAACTTACTCAGAGATGGACTGGACACAGAAGAACCCAGTGATACTCACAGGAGGAAAGCAGCAACAAGACTCCAGGGGCCATGAGTAAAAGCCAAGAGGTTTTTCTAGAAAGAGAGTTGGTGTTTATATCCAGAACCCAGATATCTCAGCAAAACAGAAGAGTTTTTTCTCTTTTTTATTTATTCGCTGTGTCTTTTACATCATGTGTCTTGATCCCATTCATTTTCTATGCCTTTGAATCTGCCCTCAGCCCCTGCACCTGCCCCCCCCCCAAACTATAAGACAAAATTTAAGAGAAGAAAGGGGAAAGAAAAAAGGAAAAAATTAAACATCTCATCATGGCAGCAGCAGTGTGACACAGTGAGTCACACAGCAAAGCCCTTTGTCCGTGGATTATTACCTGCAAGAGTTCCTCCCAAAGAATCATGTGTGGGCCAGGTTTGAGGCCTCTGGCTTCTTCACAAAGTAGAAGACAGTCACTGGGTTAAAGAATGACACATTGAAGGACTTGGTATTTTTTGTTGGTGGGAGGAATAGAGTCATGCTGGGGATGACTGGTGCCTAGTTGTAGGTATGAAAGGTGAAGCCTCAGTAGCTGAGATAGACAGCTGGGTGAGTCATTTATGAAACATCAGTGATGGGTGATGGACATTCCATGTTGGCTTGAAGACACCTGCATTGATTACCATGGTGGTGGTGGTGGTGGTGGTGGTGGGGTGTGTGTGTGTGTGTGTGTGTGTGTGTGTGTGTGTGTGTGTGTGTGAAGGTGGAGATGTCGGCTCAGTTTTAATAGACTCTGGTGAATGAGAAAGTGCCCAGGGTAGTTGTACATGCTGGATATCAAAAGAGGATAAGAATAGCCCAGCCAAGTGGTGTTCGTCTCATTGCTCAGGGATCCAAGCAGGCTTCCAAAAGGCTATGGAGCTAAGGAACATGCTTGTTATCCACATGCCATTGTAGTTCAAAGCTTGTTTCTGAAGCCTGTTTTCAAGACCATGGTGTCAATAAGTGCCGAATAAGAGCATGGCATAGATGAGGTCGTTTAAGTGGGTTTGTTTAGCACGGGACAGAACTTCTATAGTGCCATTTGGAGGACCCAGGAACACAGAAAAGCATTCTTTGAAAGCAGGCACAGAATAGAAGAAGGGGAGGACCAGGAGACTAGATGCCTGAAGGCCAAGGGAAGAGGCAGAGATAAGGGGCCTGATGAGCTCAGCTTGGTCTCCCAAGGTACAAAGGCAACAGTTTATCCATCTATACCTTATTCATGTATTATGGATGGTAAGATGGGTGTGTAGGTAGACGGATGGATGAGAAGAGGAAAGAATAGGTGTAATTATGTGTAAATAGATGGGTGGGTAGATAGGTGGATGGGTAAAAAGGTGGATGGGTGGGTGGATGGATGGATGGATGGATGGATGGATGGATGGGTGGATGGATGTGAAAATAAATGGGTAGCTTCATAGATGTGTAATAGGTAAGTGCGTAGGTAGATGGATAGATGAGTAGATGGAATGCTATGTGGACAGGGGAATGGATAGGTGGATGGATTAAGAAGTTTATCCCAATATTACTTCATCCCTAATTTAATATAAATCCATAATATCCAAGGTCCCGAGCTGGCAGAGGCCTGAAAGACCACACTGCTATTTTAAGCTACCAAGGTTTCCCTGCTGGATTCAAACTGTCTGTTCAGAAAGATCCAGAGTGAGAAGGAGACATTTCCTTCTTCCTCTGAAGAGCCAATCAGGAGGCTGTGGGGTTCATCAGATCATTGGATCCTCTATAAGAGTTGGAGTCACTTCCTAAATCAGACTCCATCAACTCTAGCACCATCAACTCATATGCTGCAAGTCCCTAGGGACACACCTGGGGTAGCCAGTGATCCACACTCATAGTGGTTTGGTTACAGGAATTCAAATTCCCATTCTCTTGCCTTGATGAGATGTGTGTACACGCCTCTTGGGCCAAGGTTCTTCCTGAAGACCAGTTCCATGTCATGTGTGAGTAGATGATATTTTTCTTCAATTAATATTGGACAGAGTCATTGTAAAATCTTTCTTGAGTTTATAAAACACGACATAAGAAACTTTCTTAAAGGGGATTTCTATAAAGAAGAGCATTGTGTGTACTCATATTAACATAATAAATCACAGAGAGAAAGAGAGAGAGAGAAGGGAGGGAGGGAGGGATGGAGAGAGAGGAAGGGAAGGAGCGAGGGACAGCGAAAGAAAAGGAGGGAGGGAGAGAGGGAGGAAGGGAGAGAGACAGAGAAACAGAGAGAGAAAGAGAGAGAGAGAGAGAGAGAGAGAGAGAGAGAGAGAGAGAGAGAGAGAGAGAGAGAGAGGAGTGAGGAATGATAGCCATCTAATGTCCAAAAGATTTCTGGACTTTGGGTCCTAACTATTCAAATGACTAATGCTAGCTGGATGGCAATTTTGTGTTTCCTAGGGTGAAGCATTTCGGTCCTCAGGAAGGACAAAAAAAAAATAGATTTTACTCTCTCTATTCCATGTGCTTCTACCTGTTCAGATGTTTTGAAAGAATGTTTAAGATACCGTAGTTTTTGTAAAACATGCACACTTGTCAAAGATATAAAACAAAGTTTATTGAATGTTTAGGAACCCATTCCTGGTCCCTAAGCCAGCATCTAAGACACAGTGGTGCTAGCAATGTGATGGGTACATGGAATTGAACTTACCTGACAAGTGATCAAACAAGAACATATCACAAGGAAACTGCTGGAAATGTTCTTGGGAGAATGGTTCCATAAAGGCCAATAGGTGGGCAGGATAACCTATCTGATGGTTATGCCTGAGAGAGCAAGGCCTTTCCACTCTCCCTCCAAATTTCCCTCAAAAGGCATTTCTCAGAGAGGGGATGGGTCTTGTTTATTTCTAATGCTAGGATTTCCCATCAATTTCCTAATACCCATTTGTATTTTCTCCTCCTTATCTGGTTCATAACTACGCACAAAGCACACTGATGATGGATGGATGGATGGATGAATGAATGGATGAGTTGATGGATGGATGGATGAATGGATGGATGAGTGGATGGATGGATGAGTGGATGGATGAAGGGTAAACAAAGTGATGCATAAATGGATGGGTGAGAGAATATGTGGGTATAAGTATGGATAGACAGGTGAGTGGATGAACAGGTAGCAAGATGGATAGGAGGATGGATAAGTAAATGGATAGGTGGATGGATGGGTAGATGGAGACGTGGTTGGGTAAGAGGATGGATTTATGCATCTGTGCATTCATGGATAAGTGGGAGGACAAATGGATTGATGGGTAGGTGAAGGGTGGGCCGATAGGTGGATGGATAGACAAGCAGATGGGTGGACAGATGAACAGGTGAATGGATTGATGGGTGGCTAGCTGGGTGAGTAGACGGATAAGTAGATGGGTGGATAGATGGAGGATGGGTATAGATCACTAGATGGATGGACAGGTAGGTAGATGGCAGTTGAAAGTCACCTTTGACATTCTCCTGCCCTTAGTTTCAGCATGTCTATAACAGCTCAGAGAACACACTAGAAGAGACTCTGCCCCAATAGGAAGCTACCATCCACTCCTTTGGACACGAATTAAAGTGATACCAACTTCTCAGTCTAGAAAGGTTCAAGGTGAGAAGGAAACAGTTCATTACACAGATTCTGCCCAGCTTCAAAGAGTAGAGACCTATTTCCCTCTTTGGATGATGCTGAAGACCACTTCCGGAAGCCCCCTCCCTGCCACCACTCTCCATGTGTCTCCTAACACGAGACACACGGAAGGTGCGTCTGCTCAGCTGCACGAGGCTGAAGTTCCAGAGTCCACAACTGTCCTCGGTGGTCCCAGGTCTCATCACAATGACATTCAAACAAAGGCTCACACTTTTTTTCATGAGACCCCACAGTGTGCAAAGACTCAAGTTAGAAGCTATGCTGGTGCCCAGATCCCAGGATTCCTCCTGTCAAGGCTGCTCCCTTCCCACCCCCTAGATCCCCCATCCCGTCTCTCCCTTACATCCCTCACCCAGAAAATCAAGACCTTTTGCATCGGACCCTGTTAGAATATGTGGTGCTTGCCTCCCCTCCTTCTCTTCCTTGACACCTCCTCCACCTCATCTCAGCCAGCACTTGTGCAAATGACACTTGGAAATTCCACCTTCCCTGGCATGTCGGGATGAGGAAATGACTGGAAACCTGACAGTCTATCACTACCAGGGAGTGACAATTTAAAAAAAAAATTCCAGTTATGAGTGTAAGTTTAAAAATGTAACTAAAAGCCTTCATCAAAGTTTAAAGAGCTTCTTGCGCTTTTAGCATTTGCTTATTTTGATTTATTGACAATGACACACCTAGGAGCAGCCGTCTCTGTGAAGCAGTGAAGTAATGGACTTTGGTGGGAGAGAGGGAAGGGGGGTGGAAAGGAGAAGGGGGGGAATATGGAGACGGTACAGCTCGCAGAAGAGAGGCCTCTGATTACAGCCCACTAATTTGTTATGCACTCTGGTAAATCAGCAGTGAATCACATGACAAATAAGGAGAAAAAATTAACAGCTGTCATGTTGTGATGTGTTAATTTCCTGACAGTCTCTGCGTTGAAGCCAATTACTGATTTAAGGGCAGAGAGAGAGAGCCCTGTTCAAGCTTCTAATTAGGCTTCTTCAAGACTAAAAGGATAAAAGCAAAAATAAGAGAAAGAGAATGAGGCAGGTAGCTGGGCTCCGTGAAGCTCACTTGCTTTTAAAGCCCCAGTTAAATAGCTTTAAGCTTAAGTGTGTTTAAGATAAGACTTTAGAAACATTTATTCGCTTTTATCCCTGACCCGATGGTTTAGGCTTTTGTGGAGTAATTGGAAGTTGAGCGGGCCCAGGGATCTTGCTGCCCTCTTTCCAAGTGGTCCAGCCTCTCCGATGTAATCTGCTAATAATACCTTTGTTTAGTCGTGTCAACAAGCATTCATCACGGAGGTAGACAAAGGGCGGCAGGCATCCCATCCGCCTCCTCCGTGGGGATCTGCAGCCAGCACATGGCCAGCATCTGAGCCGCCACTGCACTGTGTGACCGTGTGCGTCATGGAACTCAAAGGAGAGATCTGGGGTGGAGGAACACGACGGGGGGGTGGGGCTGAGAGCGCAGCTATGGGGGCAGGCTTCCCGCGGACCCAAGGGGAAGATTGATATGGAGATGATGACCTTGACTTTTGTCAGCCTTGTGTCTTACCTGTTTCTACTTAACTTACATGCCCTCCTCATGGGCCCCAGGACGGCAGAATAAGAGATGTCTTTCCCTGGGGACTTGGATGTCTGTCGTGGCAAGAGTTAGAGGGAGTTGTCTGCTAGGAGGATAACCCGGGGCATTCTGGGTGCACTGGGGCTTCCTCAGAGTTACAAGCCGAAGACACTCCTCTGTGAGCCATGAGAAAAACAAGATTCAAGAGATCACATGCCTCGACTCTGGCAGGACAGATGGTTGGTTTTCAAGTTTTCCTTCCCATTAAGACCAGTTCTCTTCCCCCATCCCCATCCCCCTTCACAGCAGTCCATGAATTGCTGCAATCCTTTGCAAGGCTCTTTGTGCTGCTCAAACTGGGGACTTGGAAGGCAGGAACCCCATGAATGGATGCCATGGTTCTTTGGGATAATTCTTCAGTGGGTCCCCTGGAAGGGTTTCCTCTCCACAGAGCCAGGAGTCGCTCAATGCCCACAGCTATTCCCTAGAGGCTGTGGGATAGCCACTGACATTCACTGCTTGTCTACAGTAAGAATAAGGACGGGGGGGGGGTTAAAGGGAGGGAAAGAAGAAGGACTGATAGGGACCACTGAAGGATGCAATGGAGAGAGAGAGAGAGACAAAGGAAGGAGAGGGAGAGGAAGCAGAGAGGAATATAAAACAAGATAGATACAGAAAGGCTATTCTGTAGGTGACTATACAGACACCACCTCAGCTAGTGACTATGGCATTTAGGACCATTGTCTTAACCTCCTGACACCACTTTCTTAATGTGTGAGATTTTCAGATGTGATCTTCCTGTGTTGATAAACTAAAAACTACCAAGGTGCACAGCCAGGTTCATGGATTCCAATGAGAGGGAAAATATGGCTCTTTCTCTATTAATCACCTGCATCCTGAGTGTCCCTGTGTTTGGCATGGATTGAACTAGGCTAGGGAACCAGCTGAGTTGAGGAGATCTTGGACCTGGGTTCTCGGTTCATCCTGAGCTTGGGAAAAGGCGCTCTCAGATACAGAAGAAAGAACAGAGGGCATTTCCCAAGAAAATCAGAAGATGGTCCCTAAAGATGTCTTAAACCATCATCATGATCATAGGAGATGGGTAGATACAAAGGGCCGCTCAGCAGAGAGCTTCCAGTCAATTCTGATGCACTCAAATATCCGTTAGATTTTCAATGTCTGCATATACTTGATTTTATCAAAAAGCTATAGGCAGGGGAAGAGGAAAGAGTGAAGGGTGGAAGCAGAAACCAGGGAACAAAGTTTCTCTGCAGTTCCCTCCTTCCTCTCTCTGCATGAAAGACTGGAATTCAGATATACAGCAGGTCCTCATTCACTGTGGGCTTTTCTATCAACAGAGGCTGGCACTGGGAAGGAAACAGACCCCTAGCCTGGGGGCCCCCAGCACAGCCCCTGGTGATGCAACCCAGCTTAGGGGCCCATGTCGTCCCTGCTGAGGTCACATCGACCCTCTGCCCCAGAAAACTGCTGCCTTCTGTTGCCCCGGTGTCTGGGTCAAGGGTAAATGCATCCTTACTACAATTAAAGAGGCACTCGTACGTTGACCAGTGAGGGGAAAATGGGTCCCCAGGGCCTCAGCCTCCTCCCTGATGGCTTTCTCCTTTCAGGCAGGTAGACTGATTAAAAGGCTCCGATGGCTTATTTCATTAGGCATCACCGTAGGTATTGCCCTGGACCAGAATCCTTCGTCATTGATTTTGTTGGTGGCTGTAACCCTAAAGTTGACGGGATGGCTAAAAGGTAATTCACTTGCCCAGCTTGGCTCAATCACAACCCATTATCAATTGGCTTGAAAGACGTCAGCACAGCAAGCTGGGGAGAGTCTAAGCTTTTGGAGGAACGTACCAGGATGAATAACACACGTGCACTTACTTGGTTAAGTGCTAACTTAGGATGTATTGATTCAGATAGCACCTCCATCAGCACCAAGATAGTCTATGCCCTGGGAGAGCACTGTGCTCCCTGTTGTCCTTGGGGGAGAAAAGGCCACTTCCAGGGTTGGTGGCTTATCCCTTGGCAATCTGTCTGAGCATAGTGCAGTCTTTATCCTCTTGGGTATATGACACCAGTAAGTCCATGAGGACTTACTGTATAATGGAAGAGCAGGGCTCTCCCCCACCGCACCCCTGTATGTGTGTCTGTCTTTGTCTCATGTGAGTGTGTATGTTTTAAGGTGTACATATGTGCGTGCATCTCTGTATGGATGTGTGTTGTATACCTGTGTGAACATCTATGTAGACACCAGAGGACCACCTCAGGTGTTATCTCCTTGAAAGCTAACCCCCTTTGAGTCAGGGTCTCCCACTGGCCCATAACTCACCCATTGGGCTAGTCTATTGGCCAGTGAGTCCCAGATATTCTCCTGTCTCTACCTTCCATACGCTAGGCTTACAAGTCTGTACCACTTGTAATGGCTGACATTTTGACTTGGACTCTGAGGCTCAGGCTCAGATGTTAAGAGGATTCATGAGTACTTCATTGAGTCAGTCCCTCAGTCCAAGGGTCTCCTCTCTCCATTCATAACTTTTCTCATTCATATGACCAGCAGCCAGTGTGTGTCTTGGTGAGGGGTACTATCACAGTGGTCTGGAAAGCAGTTTTAAGATCCCCATAATGTATAGAAACTCCATTCTTGTTTGTTTTCCTCTTTTCTTCTAATTTTGAGATGCGTAGTAGCTCAGGGTGACCTTGAACTCTCAACCCCATCTCTGCCTTCAATGTGCAGGGATACAGGTCCTCATTCCTCTCTTCCATCCAAAGCATGTCAAGGTATTTTCCCATTATCGTCTCCCTCCATAGATACCTGCAGACATATTTCTAGCCACAGAGTTAGGCAGCTGTGCTGTTTAAGAGAGGTCATTTTGTGATGTGTACGCGGCCTTATCAGCTCCCATCCTCCCTGTACCGTGGACTGTTACCGGACCCTCTGGAAAGTGTGCATGTTGGGGAAGCCAGCCTCCGTGAGAGGAGCTCATGGAGGACAAACCTTTCAGATGATGGAGTGGCTGATGTTGAAAGACACAGCAAGACAGCATGTCTCCTGAAAATGTTCTCTGTAAGATTGAACAGGAAGAGCAGGTCAAGGCAGGGACCCATAGCGAAAGGTGTCGGGAGATGTGCGCTCCAAATGTAGGAGAAGGTACCTTGGTGTAAGGGCAGAGCAGCCTTTCCACAGATGTACGGCCCCAGAAAGAACTCTGCCATCTACAGAGGAGGAAGCTGGGCCTATGGACAGACAGCCCTTGGACTTGCTATCTGAGGTCTCTAGCCCTTCTTTGAAAGCAAAGTTATTTTGGGAGACTTGGGGGAAGATGCAAGGACTTGAATATCAAAGGGGGAGCAAAGGCTGCAGGAGAATAACTCCCAAGTCCTCGAGGACTTGGAAAAATCTAGGACTTGGCTTAGCTCTGCAAGAGTTTTCACTCTCAAATTCTACCCATACCCATAGCAAATTTCGTCTGGAGACTGTCTCAGACACAGGAAATAGTTGTGGAAGAAGTAGGCATCGGAGACACTGCATTTTGTGTGACTTAGTTCTGTTTATGCTGGGTACAGAGATGAAGGCAGAGAGCCAAGGGCCCTGGTGTCACAAGGCCATCACTCTAGCTGCTTCCAAGGTTTGGTGTGATGTTTAAGTGCTGTTAGATTACAGAGTAAGCTCAGGATCAACTTGGAAATTCAGCAAGACTTGTCTCAAATTTTAAAAAAAGTTTGAGGATCTGACTCAGTGGTAGAGCCCCCTGCCTAGAATCCCCAGTGAGGGGCTGAGAATGTGGCTAAATGGCAGAGCACCTGCCTAGAATTTCCCAATGAGGGACTAGGGGCATGGTTCAGTTCTGGAGGGCTTGTTCGGCATGTGTAAGGGCCCATGTTCGATTTTCAGTACAACAGCAACAAAAGGGAACCAGTTCTAACTTGTAATGTGGAAAGGTTTCCCACGAGGGACCTGCTAGGGACTGTAGTTGAGTATCAGTAAGCCCCCAGAGTGATAATCAAAACCTTGTTTATGTTGGGAAATGTGTGTTCTCTCACAAAGCATGGCACAATTGCATCAGTTTCTCAAAGGAGAATGTGACCCTAAAATTATAATGTCTATTCTCTCCCATGTTCCTAATGAGACTCTATAGCTCCAACCCATGCTTTTGAAACCACCAAATCCAAGTTCTTTATCCATCAATAATTGCAATTTAGTTTGTTGTTGTTGTTGTTTTTTAATGATAGAAGAGAAGTAACAAAACCAGGACTGGTGGTGCGGGCTGGTAAATTCTGGGCTCATAGGAGTCTAAGGAAGAAGAACCGCAAGTTTGAGGCCTGACTGGATTTCAGAGTAAGTTAGAGACCAGCCTGACCGCCCAGTGAGACTATCTCAAAATTAAAAGTAAAAAGAGGGCTGGGGATGCAGCCCAGTGGCAAAGCATACTTGAGGCCTGGAGTCCAATACCTAATACTGCAGAAATGAAAGAAATCTGCAAAACTCACATGAGACCTGGAGTCCAGTGCCTACTACTATAGAAAAGAAAATCTACACACTCTTAGGTCGCAGATTGGTGGTTAGAGTCAGCTGAAGCCTGGCACACACGGCAGTCTTTAAAGCACTGGATGCAGACCACTGTCCCAAAGTGCCTTAGCTCAGGTTCTCATCTGAGAAATGGGTATAATAGTCCTCATTGCTGCTCTATGGGGATGTCAGGAAGATGGCAATGCACAACTCAGTTGACAAGGAGCTGTGTCTTTTTCCATAGTGAAGTGGCCTTTTTCCATAGTCGCGGTCCTGGGTTCTTTCTTTCCCAACTACATCTCAAGCATGGGTTGGGCCAGCCCATGCCAGGCAGCTGACGGAAGGCCTGTAACCCCAACCACCAGCTAGCTCTTCCCAGCGTCCCTGTCTCGAGACCTTGACCTTTCATAAAAGCTCAAGGGTAGCAGGAGGAGGGGAGATTGTCTTTTAACTTAATAGGGAAAATAATTCGTGGGCTTACAATGAAATTGGACAAGCAGAACATAGCAAGTAAATACAATACAAACTATGTTGCAAGCCTCTAAGGTAACAGAAAATAACTAGTTTTAGTTGCTTTTTAAAAAAAATCTATTATGAAGAATGTCAAGCATTTGACAACAGAGTATTTAATAAAAAATACTATAATTTGTGTTTAAGTGATAGCAATAGATATTACATTTATTTTATTTCTATCCAAGGAGACAGGTTTGGGATTTCTTAAAGGAATTAGGAAACACAAAGTGAGAGGTTTAATGGGCCCGAGATGAGTGGGCTGTGGGCTGGGGTTCCCTGGGGCTTCCACATGGGGACAAAGTCAGCTGGAATGGGGGGGGTGCCCAGCCCACGTCAGCTCTGTGAGAACTTATAAAGTGATACGGAGGAACATTGCAGGGAAAATACCAAAGGTCTGGCTAGTAGGGGTGGGGGCATTGTGGGTACCTTCACATATGGTCATTTCAATCCCTGGAAGGGGTCACTCCCACTGTGTCCCGCGACACGTTCAGAGACGAGAGATCAAGATAGCGAAAGGCAGAAACAATGTGAATGCCCGTCAGAGGGGAAGTTGGAAACATCACGTAGTATTTCTCTCCTAGAAGACCACCTTGCCAAGCTGGGCTGTGGAGAGACCTCCAACATGCAGAAAGGATGGAAAAATGCAAAGGAGGTTTGCATAGACTTAAACTCGTGTGCGCAGTCATAGAAAGCAGATGTCAGTGTTAGCATGGATCCGGAAGATCAACAAAGATGGTAGCCAGTACAAGGGGACCAAGAAAGGGTGTGAGAGGAACTGGAAAGTGACTGTGGTGGAGAGCTTGCCTAGAGCTCTCCGGGTTCAATTTGAATTGGTGAGAAGGGGGCAGTGGAAACAGGCTGAATTCAGCCAGCTCCTTCAAACAGCTCAGAATCCTTGACTTTTAAAGCTGTCTGTGGCAAGTGTTATTTACTTATTTATTTTTAAATGATCATTCAAGATTTAGATATTTGGCTTTTCTCTGTAGTCTCTCTCTCTCTCTCTCTCTCTCTCTCTCTCTCTCTCTCTCTCTCTCTCTCTGTGTGTGTGTGTGTGTGTGTGTATGTGTGTGTATGTGTGCGTGTGTCCGTGTGTGTGTGTGTGTGTGTGCCCGTGTGTGTGTTCCTCCAAATAATAAAACTGAAGAGTGCCTCAGATACCTCTGTAACTGGAGGACTCCCTGGGACTAGAGGGAATGTCTGGGTATAGAGTTGGCCACACACAAGGCCAGTCTTTAACTACATAATGGAGACTTGAAGGTTTAGTTCAGATGTTTTGGAGAAGCCAGGCTCTGCTGTTCTTACCTATGGGGATCAGTGGAGATCTGAGCAAATGTGGGCCAGCAGAGGGTTTTCCAGAGCCCTTGAATGTGACGGGCAGAGAGGGCTTGGGCAGAAGAAGGAAGTGCACTACACGATGGGAGTAGTGTGGATGCTGCAGGGAGACAGGGCAGTAAGACCCCAGGGAGAGGTGCACAGTCACCTCACTAAGCATGACTTGTGAGACACTGGAGTGTGGGTGCTGGCCTGAGGAAGGCCGGTGACCCTTCAACAGGATCCCACATTTGCCTAAAGCCCAACACTATAACAGCAATATGCCATCCCAGAACCCAGGCTTCAAGTTTTCATGAAAAGCTAAAACCTTCTATTTCAATGAGACCTCTCTCTCTCTCTCTCTCTCTCTCTCTCTCTCTCTCTCTCTCTCTCTCTCTCTAATAAACTGGTTCAAATGATTTGCACAACTGTTGAATATAATGCACAGATCTGAGGTTGTGCCGAGCTTCAAAGCATATGTCAAGTAGACTTGGTCTCAGAGACCTATTCAGGGTACAACAGGAAGAGAACCCAAGGGAACCCCTGTGCAACTCCATCTGGGTCTCATGGCCAAAAGTCTACTCCCAAGTCACCTGATTCCAAGCAAGTCCTTTAAAGTCTCTGAGCCTCAGTTTCCTTTTGAGTCAAATGAGAATCCTTGGGCTTGTACTCTGGACCATGGGGAAGGTTAAGCAATAAGGCCTAACCAGAACAAAGCATGCAGCAAGATACAAGGAGCTGCACACACTCAGAGAGTGTACAGGAAGGTTCTATCAACACAGGGTCAACAGGAAATCCACCCAGCAACGCATGCCTTCATTCTCAACACACCACTGTTCCCAAGAACTCCTCTTGTGTGGCCCAAGACAGACGATGCTAGCATTGGGACAACATTGAAAATGATGTCTGTATGGCCCCAGGATGTGAGCATAGGTGAGATGCTAGCTTCCCTATGGCCCTGTGCCCATCTGTCACCAGGAAGGAACACTGGGAAAGGAGTCACCTCTTTGCCTCAGTTATCACTGGGACTGTTTAACCTACAGTTGTTTGCAACTGGCTGTGACCACTTTGGAGAAAGAGTGGCCTACTCTAAAGGAGACTCCCGTGGCAAGAGGCCTGTGAATTAAACTGTTGCCACTTAAGAATTAGCAAGGAAAATAGTGTCTGATTTGGAGTGTCCGAGGTATAACTCAGACCCTATTAGCTGCGTCTACCAGAGTGGAGCCTGAAGGGCAGAAAAATCTTACAAATTGAGATTTAATCCAAAGTCTTGGAACCAAGAACAATGGCCCTTCTAGGGATATTAGCCACGTGCAGCAGGTTATGACTACATGTATGTAAAAGTCTCTCCTAATTCAGTGTTCGAGAACATTCCAGCATCCTAACACGACAGTCACCTCTGTAATCCCTGTGTATCACGGGCTGAGGGCTCTTCTATCACCCCAGCAAGCAGCAGGGCCTTCCGTGTGTCTGTCTGCTATGCTTAGGTCAGGAAAGGATCAAACAAACACACAGGCAGACAGGCCCCCGGCCCTCACCCACCCTCCCCAGGCTCTGCTCAGGTAGCCCGTGGCACAGCCTGAACGATTCATAATCTTGGCACCTGGGTGGTAGGTTCCGCCTAGTCTCCAGTCCCATAAATTAATCCCCTAATACATAATTAACTAGAAGTTGAAAGGTGAAGTTGAACTTGACCAATTTACTCTTCTGAAGCTGGTTCAGTTCAGATCATGTGATTTTAATTCTTTCCGTGTGACCAGGTGACGGGGAAGGAGGAAGGGGGAGAGGAAAATGCACAGATTAATTTCGTTCCTTAACCTCCCTAATGCGCCTGCTTGCTTGCATCGTGTTGCAGACAGCAGATCATCACATGATTTATGGGACTGACCGCTGCCTGCATCTCTCAGGCTAATGACACACACACTGGAGTCATTGATTTGTATGAGTAGCCCCCACTCTTCATTTATCACAATTTAATGTAAGAGTTTGCAATGCAGAAAAAAATCCACATGGGAAACAGGGACCTATAGGCCCAGCCACTAACCAGTTATGAATCATTTGCTGCCTTTAATATATAGACTGTTCTATTCTAGAAAATGCCCCCTAAGGTCATAGTCTTCTCCTGAACATCCTGACAATTAAAGTCCCCAAGAAGCTGTTTTAAGATGCATGACCCACTGGCACCTTTGTTAGCTCACACTCTCTTGTAATGTGTGCTATTGATTTGCATCTGAACTCTTCGGAACCCTTCCTAAGCCATAACCCAGGGAAGTTTCAGAGACTGGGGCTGGCTAAGTAGCTCCTGGGATGGACAGGTCAGCCAGGTCACACGTGGGGATAGGACATGACCCCTTCTCCCCACAAGCACTGTGGGCAAGCCAGACGTTACCTGTAGCCCTGAGGATCAGAGCTACCCACACACCCTCAGATTAAGAATAATTCAACACAGGACCTTTTCTACCTGATTTTAAAAGGTGCCAACAACGAATAATTTGTAAGATCTGGAAAAGAAACTAAAGATGCGGTGAATAGTAACACTGAGTGTATCTTGGACTTCCCCTGGAGGGACAGGTCATGGGCAGCCTGGTCCATCTCTTAGGAGGGACACATTTATTACATGTTATAGGAAAGAAACATTTCATTTTGGCCACACAGGACTTAGTCCTTATGTAGCTATAACAAACATCAGAGACTACGAAGTCCATGATCAGATAGGTGTGTCAGTGACACCCTTCTTGCTAGTGGGGACCTTCTGAAAAATATTTAGGGTCCCAGGGCATCACAAAGTGAAAGGAACAACCACAGACAGCCATGTTGGTTTTTATATGAGTCCATGAATGGGCAAGTCCATTCTTGAGGGTGGCATGTACTCATGACCTCAGAACCTCAGCCCTTCAAAGGGCACAGCTTGTCTCACCTGAACCAAGCTCCTTACCTCCCATTGGGGACTGTACTGTAGTGTGAAGCTTTGTATCTGACCCGCAGCACACTTTCACATCGTCATGTGGAAAGCAATCTTTGAAAAGATAAAATACAAACCTTCAAAGAAGCTTACATATGCAGGAATGTTGAGCATGTCTCAGGGCAGCTTGATGATGGAGGAGTGGCCCTGGGCCTGGGGCGTTTCAGTGGGAGAAAGTTTGGCAGCACAGTTCTTAATAAGCAGATCACAGACCTGTTGAACAAAGAGGACACTTTGGAGCCAGAGGAATCAGGACCCAGGATCCCAGAGAAAGCGAGGTTCAGCTCTAGCTGCAAAACAATAGGTCCAGAACAACAGGGGACGTCCTATTGTGGATGGGAGAAATCTCAGAAGGCCTCAACAGAAGTAGTCTTCTCCAGGGAAGAACACACCAATGGTTAGCCCAGAGAGCCTACATATCAGTAGCATTATACAGAAAGAGTGGCTTATATATTTAGGTGTGTGTGTGTGTGTGTGTGTGTGTGTGTGTGTGTGTGTGTGTAGCAACAATTACTGATAAAAGAGGCCATGAATTTGAAAGAGAGCAAAGAGGAATATATGAGAGGGCTTGGAGGGAGGAAAAGGAAAGTAGATATGGTATAATTACATTAATCTCAGAGAAGTAAGACAGTAGGTCGAGAATGGTCCTGCCTCCTGATTGTTTTACAGAAAAGTATGAAATCCTTTCTTTGACATGGGAAGAATGTCCATGGACATTAACTTAAAGAGGGAAGAGTGATATTGGTTCACGATTTCCCAGTGTTCATAAAGCCATGGTCACAGGGCTCTGTGCTGATAGACTTTGCACTGCGGCAAAGAGTTGTGTTGATGGAACAAGCTGCCCACCTCAAGGTAGCGGGAAGCAGAGAGATGGGGAGAATGGGTCCGAGATAAGTCCTACGCTTCCAAGGCACCCCAACCATGACCTTCTTCCAGCCAGGCCCCATGTCCTACTTTCTACCACCTACCTGAAATGATTCATCAGGGGATTGACCCACCTATGACATCAGAGCCATCATGAACCATTTGCTTCCCCAAAGCCAGCATGTGCAACCAAACCAACATGGGAGTCTTTGGGGAACACTTCCGATGCAAACCGTAAAATAATCTTTGTTTGACTGTGACAGAAAGAACACAGCTGAGCCCAAACTAACTGCCAGTATTGGGACACTAGTCATTGGCTGGTCCCACCTAGCTAATGAGCACACATGAACCACAGAGTTTGCCAAAACCTGCACTTCCCTAGGGCGAGAACATTGCCAGAGCCAGGAGGAATATACATGCTGCAGATCAAGGAAATCTCTGGAAGGGGCAATGGAACCCTGACCAGCAACGAGGGTTTCCATGCACCCATTATGGCTTAGACATAGGTTTCAGTATCCAGTTTAAGAATCTCAAATTGCAAGTCCTAGATGTGGGGTAAGGGGAAAATTGCTTTCTTTTCACCATATATACATATACACATATACATATATATATATGTATATATATATGTATAAAGTAATGGGTACAGAATCTCTTATGATAGGGTCATAAACTCTGGAGACCTACCATATGACAGGGTACCTGTTAATTATGTATTCTGTACTGGAAATCTGTTGAGTGGAGCTTTTTATGCCTCCTGTAGTAGGGGTGAGGGAGAGGAGAAAGGAGACAGGGCGGGGAGACACAAGGAGGGAGATAGGGGAAGGAAAGAGGGGGTGAAGGGGAGCCAGAGAAGAGAGGGAGAGGGAGAGGGAGACAGGGGAGAGAAGGGAGTGGGAAGAGGGGAGAATGGAAGGATTCCATGTTGTGGTTTGATCTGGAACATATTCAAAAACTCACAGGTTAGAGGCCAAAATAAACTTTTTCCCATCTAGAGCAATCACCTCTGGTACCCAGCCACAGAAGTGGCCTTTCAGGGCCTCTTTACAGGGAGCAACACATTGCATGGCCTCAGAGGCTCTCTGGAACTTGAAAACAAGGCTCTATACGCCCTTCAGTGTTGTGGCTTTCATGCCTTCAAAACCAGCACCACTGGGATGGCTGTGTCCTGCTGCTAGCTGCAGCTGACCTGGCCCTGCTGCAGGGGTCTCTGTGTGCTTTGGCAGCTGCCTCTAAGGAAACACTCCTCAAGGAGGTTCTTTATGAGCAAGGCGCTCCTGCAGGTGTATTTTCAGCTCAGGCTCTTCCTTTCAAATGAAATATGCATTTTCAAAAGTTGGAGACTTCAGTGGGTGTAATCCTGCCCAGAGGCTACCTTTTCCCATTGTCCCAATGTAGAGCACAAGATTTGCTTTTTTTCGAGACAGGGTTTCTCTGTAGCTTTGGTGCCTGTCCTGGAATTGTAGACCAGGCTGGCCTCGAACTCCCAGAGAATCGCCTGCCTCTGCCTCCTGAGTGCTGGGATTAAAGGCGTGCACCACCACCACCCAGCAAGATTTGCTTTTTATTTCTTTTTTTTTTGAACTTGAGAAAATATATATTAATGGACTTCACAAGTAAAAACAATTGTCAATGTTACTAAAAAGTAGTTGTTCCCAGGTTCAAGGTTCCAAGCTCCTTGGATTCCCAGACTGTCTAACATCAAGTGGCCAAAATTTACAAATGTCTCCTTACAAAATCCCTGACACATGATGACGTCATGTGGTGTGGGGCACGGGCACCTCTCTGCTGACACCTGGCAGGAGAGGCTTGCTGTATTTGCACTGAATCCAGACTCGGTACATGGTCAGCTGTTTGCCTCGGTTCGCCTGCAAGCAGCGATCCACCAGGTTCTGCACCTTTTCCAGACCCGCAGCGGTGAAGAGGGCGTGCAGCTCATCTTGTGTGAAGAAGTAAACTCTGGTGCCATCACCTCTCACATAGAAATTTCCAGAGAGACACTGACCTTTTTTAAATCGAAGCTGAGCCATGTCATAGCGGCCATAGTCTCGAAGAAGCATCACCCCTCCAGGCTTCAGGAGCTGGCTGAGCCTGCTGAGAGCCTTCTGCATCTTGTCTGGAAGGATTGCTGAGAGGACAAATATAAGGACGACGACATCAAGACTGCCCTCGGGCATTGGGCAACTTTCATCTTCATCGCACAGATCATGAACAAAGGCAAAACATCGAGAAGGATCATATTCTGAATTTGTCTTGACCAGTTCAATAGCCGTGGCAGAAAAATCACAACAGTAAACAAAGAGGTTTTTGGGTTGTTGTTAGTTTGTAGAATTGGGAAGACTGTGTTTCCTACACCATACCCAACCTCAAGGATTCGGTAGGTGGCCGAGGACCCAGGAAATCCATCACCACAGATTTCTAGGTGACTGAGCTTCCGAGTCACAGTCTCTTCCACAGGAAGCTCCTGAGTGTCACATCCACGGCTGGTCCAAGAACACCCGTGCCGCTCTGTGGTTAAGCCAGGGATGTCCTCACAGCTTCTGTCTTTAGAGACCTCACTCTTCTCGCTGTCCAGGGGTAAGTCCGTCAGGGGATTGTGACTGGGTGTCAGTTCAGGAAATTCGGTAAAAAGCCAGTGTCGATCCTTGAAAAATCCATTTTCATGAATTTTGTAGAAGTCATTCCAGTATTTATGGGCATTGACTTCATAATCAACTTGCTTCTCCGGGCACACCCGCTGGGAACTGTTCTCCTGCACTTTCCTCTCCGCCTCCGGGGCCTGCTCCTCTGACCACTCCACATTGTCCCATGCATTGTAGTGGAAGATGGGCGCCGGATCGCTCAGGAACCGGTTCCCGAACTGCCGTCTTTTCCCGTCCTGGGTCTCCTCCGTCATGCCTTCAGGGGTGGAGGCCACCATGACACCGGAGACGGCTATTTCTTTAACTTGTGTGTTGTGTGTGTGTATGGTGTGTGTGTGTGTACCATGTGTATTCAGTGCTGAGAGAGGCCAGAAGAGGGCGTTGGATGCCCCAAAACTGGAGTTTCAAACGGGGATGAACTGCCAAGTGGGTGCTGGGAATCAAACCAAAGTCCTCTATAAGGGCAGCCAGTGATGGGAGGCGGTAGAGGGGAGGAGGCAGAAATCTTTAATAAATAAATAAATAAAAGCTTTATCAGTATAAAAAAGAAAAGCAAATAATTTTAATAATGTATAATAAATTTTGTATTTTTATTTTATACATTGCAATAAAAATTAAGCTTTCAATATGGAATCTCTGAGGAAGTGAGTATGTTTATTAATTCTACCATGTTTATCAATGCATACTATTTTCCTCATTCAAATTTGTTTTTTCTTTTTGTGATATAGTAGGTATTTGTAATAATTTCTAAAAGCATAACTGAATCAAAGACTTATATGACCAAGCTGCTTAGAGTCACTTCCCTTATCTTTTCTTAGATACCTGCTATACCATTATAGTCCTTTTGAACTAATTGCTGAAGAAAATAACAAGCTTAAAAATATGAAATTCAGGCTATATCATATCAAAAACAGTGACCAAGCTCTCAAAGTAGTTGAAAAGGAGGTAGAAGTGCTGTTCAGAAAATAAAGGAAACACAGGCGGGGCGGGGCACTGAGAGATACAGCCATTTTTAATTTAGGCATAATCATTGAGCCATCATTCCGGGTCATAGGCTTTCCTAAATGATGCTAATTCCTTTCACAATTTTTTGTTGTTGTTTTTTATGTTTTTTTCTTTTTTGTTGTTGTTGTTTTTTTTTTTTTTTTTTTTTTTTTTTTTTTTTTTTTTTTTTTTTGGTTTTTCGAGACAGGGTTTCTCTGTAGCTTTGGTGCCTGTCCCGGAACTAGCTTTTGTAGACCAGGCTGGCCTCGAACTCCCAGAGATTCCTTTCACAATTTTAACTGGCTTCTACACATCCAACACTGTCTTCATCTTCCAACCTGCTCAGGAGCAAGGAACAGGCACACCCGCTGGGAACTGTTAGGAGAGCCAGGTTAGAACCTGGTTAGAGACATCTACAAGTGAAGGGAGTGAAAGCCAGACCTGAGACACGGGACAGAGACACGAGATTTAGATGACATCAGGTTTCCACAGGAGGCAATGTATCGCTTTACACCCTCCACTTAGTCCTGGGGGTCCCTGTTAAAGGAGAGTCAGCTCTGTCTGAGCCAGGCAGCAAGAAGAGTCTGCCTTCTCCTCACAGATACTGCTTTATCCTTACTTGACTTTGCTGTCGCGCCTTTCTGGTCCTTTAAGGCGCACTTGTGCATGTGAGAAAGAGAACGCAGTGGATGGGGTGAAATGCCAGTGAGTGGTGAGTGAGATCCAGAGATGAGGCGAGCATGATGGGGGAGACTTGAGTGACAAGAAGGCCAGAGCCATAGTGCCGCCCAGCAGTCAGGTGAACTTTATCCAACTCAGGTCGTGTTTTGCAAATTTCATCATAACCTACTCCAAAGCAGGGGCTACTGGGCAAAATGATGGCAAGGAGAACGTGTTAGCATCCTGGCAGCAGGGAGACAACCAGATGCTCCAGGATGTGACCAGCACCCTAACTTTCTCAGGTACCCCCAAAGATGATCGATGCCCCGCAAATCAGCAGTAAACAGTTGCAAGAACTTGGTGTCCTCATTTCCTTCACCTGCCACTCCTGACTCTTCACCTTTTTAACAAATAAAAAGGGGGAAATGCTAGCATCCAGGGACACCTAGACCCACCCCTTGAGGACCTAGCAGAGTGCATCACCTATGCATGCATGGCAGGAAGTACCCTGGCTCTGTACACAGGCACAAAAAGACCCCTTTAAGAGACAAGTTCTGCCCACTCCTGCTCTTCCTCAACCTTTTTCCCAGTGATCCTCTGAAGAGGCACTCCCTCCCTGTGTGATCCCAGGAGGACTCTCCTGCAGAATATGTGGGGGGCGCAATGCATTTCCTGTCCCCAATCACCATCAGCTTTGTCACTGTGTACAGTCAGGTATTAGGGGACCATTCCAATGACCATGCTCCATCACCAGCAGGGCCTGTTTTGAACATAACACCAAGCCTATAGGACTCCAGATTGGCCCAGATGAAACTCTGGATCTCCTCCTGCCTTCTCCAACCATTTGTGGGTAATGAAGCACTAGGGGACTCTTCAACTTCTTTTGAGCCCAGGCTAGAAATACAGCCCATTCTCAGGACCTCAAAGGCCCTCATTCTTCCAGCTCCCCCTCGCTTCACATTTTACTGCTGCCAATTGACTGTCCTCTGCTCTGACGTCATCTATCCCTTGATCTCCAATCTCTCTGGAATCTGTGCCCTCCAGCCCAGGCTTCTGGGTTCATAAGTAGGACGTAAGTAAGACCTTCATCTTCTTTCTGCTGCTCTGTTTCTGCCCTAAACCTGGCCCATCAAAACCAGATAAAGGAAAGAGAGGGAATCCCTGAACCCATGGTCCTCTTGTCTCTGTTCCCTGAGTGATAGAATTAGAAATATTCCCCACGATAAAAGAGTACCAGCCACATTTTGTGTGGACTGTTCCTCAATCTGGCTTTTTCTGCTATATTTTTTTTGTTTTGCTTTGCTTTGCTTTGTTTGAGACAGAGTTTCTCTGTGTAACAGCCCGAGCTGTCCTGGAACTAGCTCTAGAGACCAGGCTGGCCTCAAAGTCACAGAAATCCGCTTGCCTCTGCCTCCCAATTTAAAAGGCATGCACCACCACCACCTGGCCCTTTTCTGCTATATTCTAATGCTTATGTTGAGGTCTTAGAAGGCAAACATACTTCTCATCATAGCCTATGAAGAGGAAAATGTCAAGAAATAACATCACTGGTGAAGTTAACTTTGACATGAACAAGTAGGATGTCTCCTGGATAATGGAAGACTTTGGGGACACCCAGTTTTCCTCCATCTTGGGCCTAATGACTTCTCATTCTATTGGATTTCTTCTTCTTCTCCTTCCCCTCCTCCTCCTCCTCCCCTTCCCCTCCCCCTCCCCCTCCCTCTCCTCCTCCTCCTCCTCCTCCTCCTCCTCCTCCTCCTCCTCCTCCTCCTCCTCCTCCTCCTCCTCCTCCTCTTCTTCTTCTTCTTCTTCTTCTTCTTCTTCTTCTTCTTCTTCTCCTTCTCCTTCTCCTTCTCCTTCTCCTCCTTCTCCTTCTTCCTATTCACCTTGTGCATTTGTGGGAAGCTGAGCTGCCTGGGTATAAACCATGCCCCCTCACTTACTAACTGTGTCTGTAGGAAAATAATTTATGGCCCCATTAACCCTCAGATTCCTAATTTATAAAATGAGTACAAAACTAAACAGTCTTGAGGTATTGCTTTGAGGAACAGGAACTAAATGAAATAGAATCATCCTGTGTGTCTGTGATTAGGTGGTTCCAGAGCACCCAAGAGATACTAAAATCTAAAGATGCTCATATTGCTTACAAGACACCATTATACATACCTCACTTGCATAAGCTGTATGCATTAAATAATCTCTTGAGTATTTAGAAGGTCCAATATAATGTACCTGCTGTATAAATAGGTGTTGCACTATATTGTTTATTGAATAGCAAGAACTCTGTTTTTGACCCAAGGTTGGTCGAGCTCAAGATAAGACTATAGACTGTCAGCAATGTATTTGGGCTGAAAAAGTATTCGAAAATATTAAAACTTCATTTTGATGGGGTACACCTGTAATTCCATCACCCAGAGAGAAGAGGTAGGAAGATCATGGGTTCAAAGCTACACAGTGAAACTCCATTCTGTAAACCAAGGGTAGGAAATGTAACTCAGTGGTATAGTGTTTGCCTAGCATGCACGAGGTCTTGGGTTTTGGTTTCAGAATAGGAAAATTAAATCATATCACTCAAAAGAACTAATGTATCCAAAGTGTTTTCTTATAGGCATTTAACTTTTGATCACCAGTGATGTCCTTTATGCCACTGTTCCTTTCACTGGCTGTGACAAAAAGGGTGTTTGCCTTTTATAATTTCAACATAATTATTACAATGTACCAGAAAAAAATCAAGCTGAGGAGAAGTCCATGCAAAATTTGACCAGTATTCTGCAAAAATGCAAGGCAATGACAACAAGCAAAACAGAAAATGTTGCGACATTATCATGGATCAGAGGAACCTAAGGAGACATGACAACTCAAGACGAATGTGAGCTCTTAGACTAAACCCCATGATGGGGGGGGGGAGGAGATTGACGTAAAGCCTGTGAAAAATAAGGTGTGATGTTTAGCAAATGATGCTTTGATGTTCACTTAATGATTTTGACAAATGTAAAGTAGCTATGTAAAACTTCGACATTAGAGAAAAGAGCAAAAGGCGCATAGGAAATGTTAGTGATGTCTTTTTAACTCTTCTGTAAACCCAACGTTGTTCCAAAAATAATTCTTTGTAAAAGGAAAGGATGTAAAGTGCTTCACCACATAAGCACTGATGAAAGGAGAGCTGGAGTGGTTGGGTTAGGACCTGATAAATCCACTTAAGTAAGAGGTATGAGATGAGTTTGTTAAGGAAACATGGCACACATATCTAGACACACATTCACTTGATAACACAGCAAAGGCCTGAGGATGCAGGGCATGCTGGTTGCACATGCTAGGCCCTGGGCTCCATCCCCAGTATAGCAAGTAGCACTAATAATAATACAGCTTTAAGAAACATCAAAAGAGGGGCAAAAAGAACCCAAAAGAGAGTGGGGAAAAGAATAGCTATTGATGGAGATTTAAGCATCATTTAAAAGCCATCAATATCTGAAACAAGGATCAAAAATGCCAATAAAGACATAGAATCCTTTGATATTCTATGCAGCAGTGTACCCACCTGATAGTCTCTGAGTAGCAGAGAGAATTTGTCTCCATCTCTTCTCAGGTTCACATTCATGGATGTCACAATTAGCAGCTAAAGTATCACACTGGAATTTAAATAGATCATAGAATTCTTCATCCAGTTAGCTAGTTTTTTTTTCATTCAAAAGTTTAAGAATTATAAATTCAGTTTCCACAGTAAAAAGCTGTTTTTTTTCTCCTCTTCTTTCTCCTTTTCATCTTCCTCTTCTTCACTTCCCTCCTTCTTATTTTTCTGTTGGGGAAAGAACCCAGGACAGCAAGAGTGCCGGTGAAACACTCCACCACAGAACTAAACCTTCAACCCATCTGCTTCTTTTTGCTGCAAGTAGACCTTGTCTCATCTGAGATCCAGACAAGCGTTTCCTGAGATTCGGCTATCAACCAGAAGTTAATATTTAGTGGCATGCAAAAAGCAACCAAAATGGTAGAAATATATTTTTGTTTGTCTATGTTAGTTGTTCACCAAAAGAACCCATATTCCAAGTCATAAAACAGGCATTAAAGGATGAAAAATACTAATTAAAAATGTAAGATAATTAAAACCATAAGAAGAATGTCTTCTATCTGTCATGAAACAAATCTCAATGGAAATATAAATGTCTTTAGGAAAATCCACGAATATTTGAAAATTAAACAATAGACCCCTAAATATTTTCAGAAAAAAGATGCTTCAAGAGAAATGAGCAACAACAGCAATAACAATGTCATAGAAATACTAACCAAATAAAAAGAAAACATCCAAATGAGTGAGCTGTACCCAGAGCAGTGAATACTGAAATATTCTGGCACAAACAGCTTATATTAGAAAAGAAAACACTGAAATAAATGGCTTCATCTTTTACTGGAAGAAATTAAAAAGAATAAATGAAATGAAGAATTGGAAAAAATAAAACAGGATCAGATATCAATGAAATAGAAAAGAGAGGAGCAGCTAAAGAAACTTAAAAACAAAATATGATTCTTTGAAGGCTCAACACTGAGAAAATTCTAGACAGAATAGTTAGTAATAAAAAAGCACACACAAAATTTTCAATCCTGAGTGTGCAGGAGGAGCCATCACTACACATCCTACAGACACAAAGAAGAGAATAGGGATGTTATAAATATGTTTTGTAGACACATTTTTAAAATCTTAAAAATAGACAAATGTCTTGAATGGTTTTACTTACTAAAGTCAATTCAAGAAAAAGAAACAGCTAGAGTTGGGGTTCATTTCTGTGCTAGATGGCTGGATGAGTAGGTGTCCGTGATGCTTTGGGCTCCATCCTCAACACAGAAAAGAGAAAACAGTAGAAGAGGAGAACCATGAGGAAGAAGAAAAGAGTCAAGCCTTTACTGATGAAATTAAATTCTTAATTCACAAGTTCCTGACAAAAACAGCCTAGCTGTTTGTTTGAATGAAGGATTTCATAATTTACTTGTTGAATAGCCAGTATCAATTGTACATAAAGACTCCAGAAAATACAAGATGAGAAACATATTCATATTTATCTGATTAATATTGACCTGATATCAAAGGTAGAAAACATATCACTGCAAAGAATAGTTGTGTACTAATGTACCCCATGGGTATAAAAATATTCCACAAGGCCAAGTACAGTGGTGCGCTCCTACAACCCCAGCATTTTGAAGGGCTGAGGCAAGACTGTAAGGGGTTCAAAGACCAGTTTGGGATCCTATTTCTAAACAAGAACAAAACTTCTAGACATGATTTTTACAAAGCCAGTCCGTCAAAATACATACATAACAATGCTTCATTCCTTAGTGTGCTTGTTCAACAACTGATAGACTAATCTAACAGTCAAAAATTAATTACTGCTAGTCACCTTCATTTGGAAACTGAAATAAAAAAATAAAGACATGCCAGCACTGCTGTGATACTGGTTTTGAAATGTGCTCTTGTCTCAAGATGGATGATTCAGGAAGGAAATATTTGAATGGTACAAACTGAATATGCACAATTTTGACAAATGTAACACCAACCTAGAACCTGCTTTTTGGTGCATGAAGAGGTGTGGCAACACACAAAGCCCACAGCCGCGCATCCCAATCAGCCCCAGGCAGTTTCAGCCTAGCACCATGTACTTCTCACCTTCCTCCACCTCACTCTTCACATGAATTCACAAGCCACAGCCTGCCCGATAGGCTCTTCCACAGAGTAACTCTGCATTTCCAGGAAAAATTCATAGCATGTGGATTGTAGTCATCTTGCCTTTCCTAACCATAGTATGGATGTACACAAACCAGGCTGCTGTTTTATTAGCTCTCTCTCTTTCGCTTGCTGTGTGTGTGTGTGTGTGTGTTTGTGTGTGCACGTGTGTGTGTGTGACCAATACAGTTTTTGTCTGTTTTTGCTCTCACCCCAACTTTTCTATAAGCACTGAGGTTTTCCTTGCAAGATTTAAAATAGCATCGTGCTTTTCAGGAATATGCACCCTGTTATAGCAGAACTAATTGCAATCATCTTAATAGACACAGAAAAAGCATTGGACAAAATTCAGCACCAATTCAAGACAAGAAACTCTCAGCAAAGGCGGAATACAGATGGTGCCTGACTTACTATGTTTCAACTTATAAATTTTTGACTTCAGGATGGTGTGAAATTGACATGGATTCAGTGGAAACTGTACTTTGAATTTTGAATTTTAATCCTTTCCCAAGCTAGGGACATGCTGTGACACTCTCTAGTGATGCTAGGTAGTAACAGCAAGCTCTCAGTCAGCAGGTGGTCGCGGGATAAACAACTGATGCTCTGTAGTGCACCGCCTTGCTATACCAGGGGGTTTGATAGGTTAATCTAGTCGCCTCATTTCCCCCTTACAACATTACCCACTACCGAACACGGATCTGGATGCAACCCCATCAGAAATGGAGGGAAGAGCCATATCTGTGAAAAGGGACTTCCTGGACTAGATTAATGATGCCAAGGAAGAAAATGTTCCTCGTGTCATATCTCGTTGCAGAATATCAAAATGTCTCTCTTAAAATGGGAAAGAGTCAAAAGCGTATGACCTACTATCTCCATTACAGTTTGTAATAGAGCTCCCCTCTAGTACAGTAAGGCAAAATACACACACACAACACACACACACGTGTACATATACACACATACGTGTACAAATGGTACATAACAAATATGCCAATCTAGGAAGACAATCCAAATAATATACCAAAATCAGAATTAATAAATGAATTTGGGGAGACTGTCAAAATAAAATACATAACAAAGACTTTGAAAGGCTTAGGAACAGAACTTTTTAAATAATAGTTAGGCATGGCAGCACTTACTTTAATATCAATACTTAGGAGTTTTAGGCAGAAGGATCACAAGTTCAAGGTCAACATGAACTACGTAGTGAGCTCTAGCCCAGCCTGGGCTACACAGGGAGACCCTCTCTTAAAAACAAGCTTGTGTTGTAATGTGTTAACGTCTGTGGGCTGGGGATGTGGCTCTGTTGCGAGACTGCCTTCCTAGGATGTCTGGAGTCTTGGGTTCGATCTCTGCTCCACTTATTGGCAGATGTGGTGACACATGCCCTGAAGCCTTGCACTCTGCAGCTGGAGCCAGGAGGTTCAGAAGTTCAAGGTCCTCTTTAGTTGCACAGCAAGTTTCCACTCAGCCCCGGCTGCATGAGATCTTGTTTCAAATAGATACATAACTTTTTTTTTCTAATAGTGTAATCAAAATAGTATTTGAAGACAAATGAATGAAGCAGAATACTAAAAGTGTGAAAAGTAAAACTTATTGCCAAGATAAGGCAGGAAAATGGCCCCGAGCACTGCTGTATTGAAAGATGGAACACTCAATAGTATGAGCATTTAACTGTCTCAAATTAATCTATAGACTTAACATCTCAGGCAAAATCCCTTAAGAGTTTTGATAAACTGAGTCTAAATGTGATATGGAAATGCATACACAGGTAGAAATGAGATTGAAGATAAAACCAGAGGTGAGAGACTTAAGCTACTCCATTTTTAAAATGGCCATAAAGCCATGGTAATGAATATAGTTCAGTATTGGTGTCCCACAAAAGGTACCAGATGAATTGAACGGAATAGAGAGCCCAGAGATGGAACAATGTTCCTGCTGTGGATGGAGTTTTGACAGAGCTTCTGAGGTCCTCAGGGAGAAAGAATGTATGATAAACCAAGCTAAAACAACCATGTGTCTGTACAAGCAATACAGATGTCCTCTCTGCCATCATGCTATACACCAAGCTAAACAGAAGAAAATTGAGAAGACAATCCTATAAAATTTCTCTGATAAAATATAACAAACCCTAAAAGAAAAGAATGGGGGGGAAATGGACTTAAGGATTTTTCAAACTTACTTATCAAGAGAATTAAACAGAAAACAGATAAGGTAAAACATGAAAATACTTGGAAACTTTATCTGAAGAATGGGACTGAAGGTATAGCTCAGCAGCAGAGAGCTACTAGTGAGGGGCTGGGGTGTGGCTCAGTGGTAGGGACCCTGCCTAGAATCCCCCAGTGAGGGGCTGGGGCATGACTCTGTGGTAGGGACCCTGCCTAGAATCCCCCAGTGAGGGGCTGGGGTGTGGCTCAGTGGTAGAGCCCCTGCCTAGAATCCCCCAGTGAGAGACTGGGGTGTGGCCCAGTGGTAGAGCCCCTGCCTAGAATCTCCCAGCCAGAGGATTGGGTGTGGCTCAGTGGTAGAGCCCCTGCCTAGCATCAGAATGGCTCTGGATCCATCCCAATTCTGCAAATAATAAACAAAGAGAGAGGGAGATGATGTATGATTGAGTTCAGTATCTAGAATATATACAGAACTGGTACAGGTTAAATATGAGAAAACAAACAATTCAAACGGACTAAAGATCTCTACCATTCTCCCACAACAAACAACATTTGGAGGTTAAGAGCATGAATACCCTTTCAATACCATTAGCTTTTAAGTAAATGCAATACTATTTCAATTTGACACAGTTGTATACACAGAAGAAGGCAACATTAGGAAGACTGACAATACTAAGTGTTGGCAGAGGCATGAGGAACTAGATCACACATAGCACTGATGGCCTGTTGGAACTAGCATCAAGGTACTGGGTGATTTCCTAAGACAAGCCCAGTATATTTTAACATAAAAAATTGTACTTAAGTGCTCACAGTAGTTTTGCTTCATGTCCTCAAGCTGGAATCTACAAAGTCATCTAAAATGGGGGAATAGAGCAACCAATCGGTGATGCATCCACACAATGAAATAATACACTGCAATAAATAAAAACTAACTAAATACACACCAAACTGGTGCAGTCTCTTTAAAAGACCTGAGGAAAAGAACCCACCCACTATGTGTGTTCTCACTTACTTGAAATTCTTAAAAAAATAAAAACAAAAAAAGCCAAATGATGTTAACAGAGAGGCCAGTGATTGCTTGGGGACTGTTAGAGAATAAATCAAGGGGTGTACAGAGGGACTTTGGGGGGTGATGAAAATGTTCTCATTCTTGACTATGTTGCTAGTTTCATAACTGTGTATGTTTTGAAGATTCGACAAATCAGGCTGTTTATCTTGTGTGTGAATTATACCTCAGTAAAGATGATGCTTTTTTTCAAGAAGTATAATGTGCACTGGGAGCCTTGCAACTAGGAAGGGGACTTCAGCCAGAGACCTCCTGGAACATCTGTCTGAACAGATGTTTTCTGTGAAGGGTACTGGGTCTCGGCTAGTTAGGGAACGCTCTTTGGGTAGACAGGGCAAGTTGTAGCCGGCTTCAGGCGGTGAAATGAATGCTGGATTTTTCCAGATGAGCTGGGTTTGATCTTGGCTCTTCTTTTAAACTTGACATGCGTGTTGGCAAGCTCCTTGGCTTTCTTGAGCCTTGCATTTCGTCTCCCTGCCTGTATAATGGGTGTTGAATTCTCTGTCTACCCAACTCACACAGACTGTCCTGCCAATCATCTGAGTTAAGGAGGGGTGAAAAAACTCTGAAAACTTCAAAGTGTTGTGTGCCTGTGCAAAGAGGAAGGGGGAGGGGTGCTCTGTGCCTGTGAAAAGAGAAATGTGGGGTGCTGTGTGTGTGTACAAGAAAGAATGGGGGAGGAGCGCTGTGTGCCTATGCAAAGAGGAATGGAAGTAAGGGTGCTGTGTGCTTGTGCAAAGAGAATTGGGGTGCTGTGTGTGTACAAAGAGGAATGTGGGTGCTGTGTGCCTGTGCATAGAGGAATGCGGGTTGCTGTATGTCTGTGTAAAGAGGAATGGGGTGGTGTGTGTGTATATAAAAGAATGGGGGTGCTGTGTGCCTGTACAAAGAGGAATGGGGTGATGTGTGTGTGCACAAAGAGGAATAGGGGGTGCTATGCTCATGGGTAAAGAGGAATGGGGTCAGCCTTAAAGATGGCAAAATAAGTTTTAGGTCTCAGTAAATATGCAGGCTTTTAAAATTACTGCTCAGGTTGAATAGGAAGTGAGAAGGGGCTCTCCTTCTTCCCATTGGATATTTTGATATCTTAAGGGTTCACTGAGTCTATTTAGATTTAAGGACGTTACCTAAAACCCTCTAGATGAAAGAGAAAAAAGTTGCTAGGGTTGGAAGCCCTTATGAGCCAAACTAGATAAAGCCATTATCCTATAAACAGGTGATAACAGTTCCTCTCACGTTAATCCACTTCTAATCCCTTCAAGGGCATGGAAAGACGTCAGGGAATACAAGGCCACCGCCATTTCACACACTGCATCTTGTGAGTGGATTTGTCAAACTTCTCTGGTCTGTGTATCTGCCTGCTTGTCCGGAGGTGACAGGCACGGTGGCCTGGGAGGAAGCACAGCCTCTTAGCACTTGGGAACAGAGGGACTCTCATAGTCTCCACCTTAGAAAGGGTGGGGGGACTGCTAACACCATGAAAAGCCATGCCCAAGAATTAACAGATACTCAGCCCACGCCACGCCTGTATTCATTTCTGTTTTAGAAATGAAAAAAAAAAAAAACTACGCTCCTAGCACACAGGTCAAGAAGAAGCACAGCTGAGTGTTATCCCAGGGAACCCAGGCTTTGGGGTTCCTGCAGTTCCCTTATCTCTGAGAAGAGATTGTATTGCTCTCTTCCCTGTTACCTACTCCTGCAGCCTCTGGACCTCTATACTCCTTTTCTGAAGTTTGCTTCCTTTTATGTAAATGAACAAACAGCAGCCAGAAATGAATGACACCAAATGCCAAGGACAATATGTGGCCTTTCTTAAGCCGTTCAGAAAACATCAGGCTCTGTTCTTTTTCCTAACCACTGATACCAGACTTCTGCTGTGAGGGTTTAGGCTGTGGGTCCAGGTCTCTGAAGATGTTTAAGTGAAGGTTGTATTTTAGAGTTCCTTCTTGTTTAGTGGACCGCACTGCCAAGGCCACTGCAAAGGGAGCTTGAGATTGGGAAACACTGTCTCCGCCACGATACACGTAAGCCCTCGCTCAGCCCAGGCTGAGATTCTCACCCAGGCAAGTGGGAAGGTCTGGACAGGGTTTTTTCCCCCTCCAAAACACACTGAGCCTCCGTCTCCAGTGTCAAAGAGTGTTAAGGTGTGGTGCAACCTTCAGAAGCATTTGGGGTTGTGGGGGATCTGTCTTCATGAAGGGATGAAAGTCGCTCTCTTTGTCAAACATTTGCTCTCGTGAGAGTATGTTACCTTTATCATCGCTCTCTTCCTTATCCACCTCTTTTCACCTTTCTGCCGCAGGGACATGAAACATTTATTCCATTCCCAGAAGATGAGCAAGTATTAGCATCTTTTCTCGGACCTTACAGACTGTCAGCTGAAGTCTTTGTGTGCAGTGGGGTGGGACAGAGACAGGGCTCACTGTGTAGCCCTGGCTGGCCTGGAACTAGGAGATGTCCTTCAGCTTCTGCTTTCTTGGTGATGGGATTAAAGCTACCATGCTCGGCTAAAGAGACTAGTTTTCTTTATGAATTACCCTGTGTTAGATACTCTA
Source organism: Microtus pennsylvanicus (assembly GCF_037038515.1). NCBI lineage: Eukaryota > Metazoa > Chordata > Mammalia > Rodentia > Cricetidae > Microtus > Microtus pennsylvanicus. The sequence goes on along the minus strand of NC_134579.1, from coordinate 130,567,504 downwards.
TAATAGCAACAGAAAACAGATGAGAAAGTAAAACTATAGTCACCAGCACTAACAATTCTTCCCTCTGGCTCCCTATAAATGACTCCTACTCAAAGGTGGCAGGACCTAGCTGTATTGGAAGTCAGGGGACCCCTTCCCTCAACTCTAGTTTGGGATGTATGCTGGAAACTTCCAGGATAACCTTTATACTTCAGTCCCCAGAATCTAAGCTTATGGAGGGAACTTCCCAGTGGCAAGCTGCTCCGTGGCCACTGATGACTGCTCCAGGGACAAATAGGAAACTTTGCTGAGCCTCTTCTGACAGGCTCATCAGTCTGCTCAAGTGGCTAGCATTCTAAAAGCTATGATACCTCAGGAGATGCCACAAATGCTCCCCTACCTCATCCCATGGCCTCTGTGACCCACTGACTAGCCCTGCTTCTTTCCCGCACAGCACCCACCAATTTCCCTGTCTGCAGTTATGTTCAGTAACTACAAATTGGACATTATCTCAATTAACAAGGTACCTTCAGGGCGTCTCCCAGCCGACTATTCAGCCCAATCGTCCACGCCGTCATCAGCCCCTAATCAACTAATGATGGCTGAAAACGAGGGAGGCCAATCCCAATAAATTCGCAGGAAAGTCATTTTTCTCTTTTAATGCCCCTCTCCCTCCTCTCCTTTCTTCCCACGGCACGACGCAGTAAATTAATGTCACCGCGGTTATTACACTACGGCTGCTATGCAAGTATTCAAGAGACGGCCCTGGAATATTTTACTCCAGCGTTTATTTGTCCATAAAATAAAATGGAATTTATGGTGTGACTCTCCAGTTTGAGGGTTGCGTGGACGGCAGCTGGGTACATCCTTATCTCCTCCATAGGTAAAGATATAGGGGCACATCTCCAGTGCCTGATGGGAAAGGGGTCCTGAGACGGGAGGGGGGGCGTCTCGTGTAAGACCCACGAGGTACCTGCTGGATAAGACTTCGCTCTAAAGGGCAAGGTGACTTTGAGAGAAGATTCTAGTATATGAGAAAGGCCATCCCGACAGCCCCCTCCCCACTTTGAAACCTTCCTGTGGTTTCTCCTGCATTTACAGGGAACTGGAGTCTGGCTCAGGCGCACCTGGCTTCCTTGAATATAGCAGGACCCTGCGATGGGTTGATTGTGAACGCTTTTGTCTCCTGTGATCTCTTCTCAGTACCGGGGCAGCCACATCAGGGAGAGCAGAGCTGAGTGAGCAAGCCCCAGCAGTAGTTTGTTAAAATATGCCGCCTGCACAAAACTCTTCCCCGGGAAGGCAGAAAGGCTCCACCTTGGAGAACGCGCTGGGAAATTATAATTCATTGATTTGGAAGCCAATCATTTCGTATTTTGACTGCTGGCTTACGAATATTCATATTTTACACCGCATTTAAATTTTCCTGTGCCATTAAAATCCCCGAGCTCTATAATTAGGCCTCTCCTGATAGTTACGGATGAGGTCTGTCTTCCAGGGAGAGTAACCAGGAGCCACTGGGAGGCCTGAGTGAGCGTGCGGGAGGGCATCCTCTAGTTGGTGGGCATTGCCTTCATGCGTCCCTTCCCAGGTAGGTAGCTTCACCAAGCAGGCTTTCTCCCTGGGGATGGAGAGGAGTCTCCAGAGACAAGGCTACAGCCTCCGACTGCAGCACTCTCCCCTGCTTGGCTCCTGTTTACCCACTCCAACACAATTTGCATTCGGAAAGCCGAATCCTGGACGCCGCCGATGATATTTATGAAATAAAATCCTGCCGGTTGCAGCATCTAAAACAGATGTGGCTCGCTGCAGCGCTGTGTGTACAAAGCTGCTTTGCCCAGAAAGGAAGAAATAAATGGGCGGCTTCTCCAGAGGTAAATATTGTTTTAGGACATGAAATATAACACAGAAGCCATTCCAGTACTGTCCTTGTGTGGCGTTCTCAGTAGTTGAGAAGATACCTTCCCTTCGGGCCCACAGGGGTCCCACATAACGTCTTTCTATTTGGGAAAAAATGTGCCCCCCCAAACCTGAAGTCACTGAGCCTTGGGGTCCTGGCCACATCTCACTAGTCAGGTTTCTGCTGACAGTGACCAAAATATTGGGTAATGAAGATGGAAAGCCAATAAAAGTGTTGGGGGGGCATTAAGAATTGCTTAGAATGGATTCTGTATGCAATTACTTCCGTTTTTGCTAACTATTGTGTAAACAACACTTTTAACAAGGCAATTGGAATCTTGAAGACAATTCTGCTTAGAGATATAGTTTCAATTTATTATATGAGAATAACCGAAAACTTCGCCTCTGCTGCGTTGCAGTCAATTTCCAAGGCATGCACATTTCGAATGTGTGATTAATCATGAGTGCAGGGATTGTCAATAGACACCCAAAGTCTCAGGCCGGATCCCAATCTGCCACAGCGGGGCAGGCATCGGCACCAGCCCCACCTCTCCAGGTCTTCACAAAGGATGAGTTTTGCTTTCCGGGTTTTCCTTTAGCACATTCCCAGAAACTCCTGACTATCTAGATATCCCTGCCCAGCAGTACCCTCCAGTAACACCATCATGGTGCGGCTAACAATCCCCAGGGGTCAGTGGCCATCAGAAACACAGGGGTGGTAGAGCCTCACCTTTGAAGGGAAAGACTTACCTTAAATTCGGATGCTTCAAACAAAATCAAAACAGATTGGAATAAAAGAAATCAACTGGTTAAACGTAGATAATTTGCACAAATATGCTTTATTTTATTGTATTGTTTTTATTATTGTTTTCGTTTGGGTTATTTGGATGGTTGCTTGGGGGTTTTGTTGTTTGTTTGTTTTTGTTTACTTTTGAAATAAGGTCTTCTATATACTCGGCCCAGACTGGCCTCACACAGTCCCTGCCTCATCCTCCGGGTTAAAATGACCTATGCTAATAGGCCTAGCCAGCTATGTTTTATCTTAAAACTGAACAATTTGGGTAGAAGACTACACAGTAGTGACAAGCACTTCCTACTCTTGCCGAGGACACAATTTCAGTTCCCACAAATGGCAGTCCTCAACAGCCTGCAACACTGGTTCCCGGGAATTCAACAACCTCTTCTGTCTTCCGAGGACTCCAGACACACATAGAGTGCACAATACTCATACACATAAGATATAAACAAACAAATCCTAAAAATAGCTGAAGGGTTTTTGAAGTGGGAATGGTAGTCAATGCCTGCCACCTAGTAATCAGAAGGATGAGGCAGGAGGATCACTGAGATTCCAAGGTCTTCCTGGCATAGAGAGTGAGATCTTTTTTCAAACGAATCAGCGAGAATAAAATAATTTTTGATTGAGAGAAATGAAAATGTGCTGCCTTCACTAAGCCTTTATCATATGCAACTTTATCAGACATATGCTTCATTTTCCTTCCTGTTTGGTTTTGGTATTTTTGGTTCTGTTTTGTTTTCACCAGCAGCATTTTGCAGTGCTAGGCCAATGCTCTACCACGGAGCCGCACACTGTCCTGTTCTGGATTTTGATCAACCCTGATTTCTTTATACTTAGTTGCTGGTATCTATCTTCATTTTATGTGTATGTGTGTTTTGCCTGCACGTATGTTACAGTATACACAGTGCCCACATACGTCCAGAAGAGGGCATCTGAGTCTTTGGAACTGGGGATACAGATAGTTGTGAACTGCCTTGTAGGTGCTGGGAATGGAGCCCAGATCCTCTGGAAGCCTGTGTTATTAACCAAACCCCTTGGTTCCCTATAAGAAAATGTATGGTTTTAAGTATGCCCAGAATGGACAAATTGCTAAAAACAATAGACATGCACACAAATTTGTTCAAAATTATGTGTTTGTATATGTTAGATGTATTGTTCATTCATACAGTTTGTCCATAAATATGTAGTATATGTATTCTAAATATACATTGAAAGCATATGCTATTTGTATTGTAAGTATACGTATTTGGAAATATCTATATCTATGTTTACACACACACATACTGCTTCTGGGTAGCCGTCCTTGAAGCTAAGGCTCCCTAACAATGGAGGTTAAGGATGAACAACTACATTGGGAAGTCACACGTGTCCTCCAGACAGCGGAGTAGCTGTGAAGAAAGCAAGCTTAAATAAAAAGCAGGTGTTCCTGTCTACTCGTGTCTGCGAGGAACCTTAATGTGTTTTCCTTACCTGCTAATTAGCTAAGTCTTTTGCTGAGGGGCCCAAGCCATTTGTCACTTAAGGTACACAGTCCACTTTGAAATGAACCCTTACTGGAGGAAGCTTGCTTTCCTTCTCCACACCCAGACCAGGGCAGCAGTCACCCTCTGTCAAGTCCCTGCTACACTCCGACCCCACCCCCCTGCTCACTCCCTATCTCCTCCGCCAGACCCCCAGGCCCTCACACCTACACACCCTCATACCCCACAAAACACCCACACATCCTCACACATACCCACACCCTCTATACCCCCACACCCCATACCTACACACCCCCATACCCATACCACCACACGCTAACACCCCATGACTTCAACACCACATATTCCCACACCCCCCAAATCTCCACACCACACACCACCACACCCTCACATATACCTACACCCCACACCCCATACCCCCAGAAATAACCAGACACTCACACATATCCATACCCACCCACACTCACCTCCCGACTCCCCCATTCCCCACACATCTCCCCCACACAGATACACACACACACACTTCCAGATACCCACATTTACTCCCACACATCGCCCCCCACAGCTACACCCACACCTCCACACCCCCATATCCTCACATACACCCAGACACCCCACAGATCCACATCTGCTCCCACCCTCTCCACAACCCCATACCCCCACATCCTCTATACCCCCACATACCTATGCCCACTCCCACCTTTCCCACACACTCATACCCCCACATCCTCACATACACCCAGACACCCCCACATACCTACGCCCACTCCCACCCTCCCCACACCCGCACACCTCCACACACACCTAGCTCAGATGAGGGCAAGTTGCAAAAGGGTTGGATTGCACAAACATCAGAAATGCGCTCGGTGCCAAACACCTTTCGGAGAGGGAGAAAAAAAAATAAGCAGGTGAGTTCCCTTCAGTCTTCCTGCAACCTAAAAATAAATGCGAGGGGCTTCTCCCAGCTCCGGGGAATGCGTATGGATTTCTTGCTGACATTCGATTCTCTGAACTGAATGTCACACTTGCTGAGAACAGTTAAAAAAATAATAACGCTAGACTGTTATCATTATTAGAAGGGCAAGAAGAATGAAATATCAAGATTATCATTAGGAAACCCTGTAAAACATATTTGTACATTATCGTGGGGCAAATATATGTGTCATCTGTTGTCAATTGTTAGGCAAAGAACGCTGTAATGTGCTGTTCCCTTCCCGCCCTCCCCGCAGCTTCACACAAGACAGAAATGAAGCCCAAGGTGTGTGAGCAAAGACAGAGTGTGCTGGCGCTGGAGGGTGGGACGCTCCAGGGCTGGTGACACTCGGGGACAGTCAGGATGAATGTGGCGGCAGCAGAAGGAAACAGTCTGAAGCCCGGGTGGCCGCTTGGGAAGCTGGACTGGGCTGAGGGTGGGGGACGGGGCTAGAGAGTCCAAAGGGAGGGGTCTCCTAAGTGTGCAGTGTCTCTTTCAGGAGGTCACTCAGTGCCAAGGCATACCTCTTCAGTGTGAAAATAAGACAGCGCCCCCCACCTGTGCCGTCTCACTTTATGTGTCTGCCAGTTACGCCTTCTGTTCTCTTTTATTGTGCTTCAGCCTCCAAATCCTTTTGAGAACACCATGAAAACAGAGATACACGGGGGTGCAGGAACTGCCTCTGCCTCATGTCAGAGTGGCGGGCCTCCAATACCTCACTTCAAGTTCACCCTCCACCCCTCAAGTTCTCCTAAACCCAAACACACACCTAGAATCCCAGAGCGTAATAAAACTCGGTTTGAAAACTTGTAAATGATATAATGTAATTGAATGGCATATCTTTGGTTCAAGTGAAAGGGGCCTCTTAACTTTAGCATCCAGGGTGTCCTGATTCCTGGGAGCAGCCAATCAGCTCTCTGCTCTGAGATGAATGGCACTCAACAACAACCTTTAAGGGACACCTAAGAGCGGTTGGCGTTCTCAAGGGTCGGGGTCTCAGCCGAGGTGCCTAGGTCTGTTCTCCTCTTCCCGAGATTTTCTCTACTCCTCTCTGGACAAATGGTCCAGAGGGTCTGAAACATAGTAACATTGATCTGCACCACTACAAAGAAAAGACATCTTCATTAAGTTCCAGAGAGTATACTGTGCGGAAAAATTAGCTTCTGTTAGCCCCAGGGCCTCTTGGCCCCTGAAGCGCTGACCATACCGCCCAAACTTAGCATCTTTTCCTCTTACTCCAAGCTCAGAGGCTGTGCAGGTCTAAGGCTACACACATGTTTGGGTCAAGCATCGGCTAGGGGCCTGGGTCAGCTGGGGCTAGGGGTGTTCCCTGGAGGTTCTGACCCTGCTCCTCTAGTCTGTTCTCTATCCTCAGAGCAGTTCACATCACAAAGGGGGAAGCCATACCAAACTTAGAGGTGGTACCCTACGCAAATATTTCTAATTGACTTCACCCCTCCGGCCTCAACATCACGTGATCTGAGTGCTTTGACTCTGGGCACCCACTCTTTTGTGAGGTCTGAACTGTTTTGTTCTCAGCACCAAGGTGACCTCTGTCTGTGGTTAGCTCGTTCCCAGTTCTCGGGCTATGGGCACTGGATGGTTTCAAGTCGTTCCTCAAAGAAAAGTCCCCTGGAGCTAGCTGCCAAAGCAGAATTCACAGTCTCTGTCCCGCTCCTTTAGGACTAACACCTGCATTTGCAAGTATCCAAGGCAGAATGAGCCTGGTGGTTCCTGCCTGCTATTTTAGCTAGTTGAGAAGCTGAGGCCGAAGGATCCAAAATTCACAGCCAACCTGTGCTACAGAAGAGATTCAAGACTGGTGAGAACAAGTTTAATGACTCTTTGTCTCAAAATACAGATCAAATGAGGGCCAAGGTGGGCTGAGCAGCACATTGCTTACCTTGAATCCCCCCAGTGAGGGGCTGGGGCCATGCCTCATTAGCCTAGCCTTAACCCTGTACTAACAAGTTTCAGTCACAAGCAAAATACACACACACAAACACTCACACACACACACAAACACTCACACACACACGCATGCACGCATGCACTCAATCATGCAAACACGCACGCCAAGCTACCTGCACTTACATTTGTGATTTCGTGTTCTCCAGTCCTCTTTGCTTTCGTTCTCAGGACACCAGAGCCAAGTCTCATCTTAATAATCGGCTCATCTCAGACCTTTAGACTTTTGTTCTTCAGGTTTTAGCTCTAATTTTTCAAATTGACATGATTTTATTTCTTTCATTTCCTAAGCAGTTCCAAGCAGGCAGGTGGTATGTGAAGAGGTGGGCCATAGTCTAGAAACTGCCTGTCCAAGAACCTTTTCCCAGAGCCACAAGCCCCCATACGGATGCCATAGCCTCCACCCACCCCAACATCCCTGAATGACCTGCTGTTTCTCCCCATAGTCCCAGGTCTTCCAGGGTTCGGCATGGACCCCACTGATCCCAATGGTGTGCACAGACTCACTGGTCACCAAGGTCGCCTAAACTTGCACTTCCACCTGCCATACCTGGTTCACCAAGGGGAAGCTGCTGCTGTCTTTCTTGGGGAAGCCCCTTTTCCCTCCCAGCATTAGGGATCTCTTCATTTTCTCCTTGCACCTCTGATTGCCTCTTTTCAGACTTGCCTATTGGTTCAGGGTGGGGCTGTGAGAACATTAACTTTAGATTATAATTTATACATTAGCTATGGGGACCTAGGTTCACCCCAACTCAGTACTGCTCTGGATTGGTCATATTGAGAAGTCAAAGGGAGTGTTTGATCAACCCATGTTGCCTTCTGTTAGGCAGTCATGAAACTATAGGAAGACTTAGTGGGCCAGGCTTGGGGAAGGGTCCCTCTAACCTGCTCCACTGTGACTCAGCCAATGAGGGAGAGGCACTGGCTCAGTATCAGACAACCAGAAGAACACCATGTATAATGGATACAGTCATAAAACCTGGGAAGTTGGAGGAAGCGTGACCCATAGGGGTCTAGGGACCCAGACCACCATCGCTGAGACTCTCTGTCTCTTCAACTCACTTCTACCCAACTTGAACTTGAGGCTTCCCTCCACCACCCTCACCATTTTGGGCCACACCCAAGAACCACCGATATTCTATTCTACTTAATATCTTTATTTAATTTATATTCATCCTTTTTTACTTAAATAGATTTAATTTTTAAAAGAAGCTTTATATCATTACCATGAAAAAAACTAATAGCACTTACCATAAATATAAAATAACCATTAAAAAAAGCTTATAATGGAAACAAAACCATGTAATTAAATTCCAGCTCAATAAGAAGGCTTGGTGAAGGCTGAGCCTGCTCACTCCATTAAAAGGGGAGGCGTCCGAGTGTGCTGGAGCCTATGAGAGCCTTCCTGACTGACCCTGAGGGACTGAGAGCACCAGGGAGTCCCTACCCAGAGCAAGATGCTTGCTGTTCCAGCCATCTGGCGAGACATCACTAAATCCTGAAGGCTCCCACAGTGATTGCGGATGTTTTTGGAGGTGCTGGGCCCAACTTGAAAATGATGATGACACCACTGTTCGTTTGCATAGGCATCACCATGTAGGTGGAAGTTTGTCAGAGTCGGGACTGGTGGTGCAAGCCTGGAATCCCAGCTGCTTGAGAGGATGGGAGGATGGCAATTTCAAGGCCAGCTTCGGCTAAGTGGTGAGGCCTTGTCCAAAAAATAAACAAGTCAAAAGGAAGCTAGGGCTGTGTCTCAGTGGTAGGACACTTCCTAGAATCCACCAGTACAGAGCTGGGGAAGTGGCTCTGTGGTAGAGCACTGGCTTAGAATCCGGCAGGGAGGAGCAAAGGGCATGGCTCAGTGGCAAGAGCTTGACTAGCATCCTGGATCTATCACCAGAATCCCAGAACGAATCCAAGCCATAGTGTCTTAGTATGGCACAGTGGAGAGCAGGGATGCTGGAAGCCTGGAGCTGTGCCACCACTCTGGAAGGGGAAAGCTACCCCCTCTCTCTTATCACCAGCTTCCAGAGAGTCTGGATGGTTCCAGGGGTCCCTCAGAACATGCACCTGCCCAGTCCTTAAGCCCCATTGGCACCTAGCCAGTAAGCCATGTTTAAAAGTATCATTTACTGTCATGTGACACAAAGCATGTCCTGCAGAAAGAACTACCCAGAACCACAGATGTGAAGCTTCTCCCTTAAACTAGAGAACAGTGACACTTGACCGTCAAATAACAAACAGAAGTAAAACGAACCCAGATGAACCCCTAAACCACACAGGAACCAGAAGCTGCTTGTCAAAATAAAAGTCTGAGCTATGTAAAAGAAATAGCAGAATGCAAAGCCACAGACTCCCCATCTTCCTTAGAGCCCCTTTCAGCCAGGGAGAAGAGCTGATTATCAGAATTCATGTGAGAAAACACAGCCCCCATTCTTAGTGCGAGAGCGATTAATACAAGCAGCTAGAGAAAGGCTTAAAAAACGAACCCATGCATTATCCCCCACCCCTCAAACGTATAGATTTTATTTGACCTATTGCTTTTAAAATAGAATACCTTCCCAGGCACGCTTTCCATGAGAACACTCAGAGACAAAAGAGGAAAAATGCAGATCAATTCTACATTACATGTATGTTGCTGCATTTGGCAAAATCAAATGAGATCTTTTCATCTCCTTACTCGAAGGAACAAAAACACTGCAATATTATGAAACCTCGCAGAGTTTTATTTCCCCGGCGTCTTTTGTGTCCAGCCTTTTAAATTCAAGTTTTTCTGCCTTTTTTACTGACAAGCCCACAATTTTCAGAAAAGAAAGCTAGCATTAATTAAGACAGTGCCAGATGTAATTTTCTTGGGAAGTAAATTTCTCCACAACTAAAGGTTACGGAGACCTTTTCACTGTCAAAATTTACTACAGCCTGTGAATGTTAATGTTTCTAATGAAGACATGTTCTCTGTCCCTGAACTTAAAAGTACCCAGAGAAGAAGGCAGAGAGAGAGAGAGAGAGAGAGAGAGAGAGAGAGAGAGAGAGAGAGAGAGAGAGAGAGAGAGAACTGGGTTTGACGAATGTATCCACAGCCTGCATTAATGTAGGGAACCTTCGGCCGCCAGTGCCTTTGTAATTAAAGGCTTTGTTTTCTAAACAAGGACTATTGCCCCAGGTTGGCAATTTTACGTGAGCAGTGGGCTTGTAGTAGGCACCTTATGTTACAAATGAGCCCCAAGAATAATAAGCATTTACCCCACTGGACTCAAGGAAGTGCACCTTGATGCCTAGCCGTCAGGAAGGAAGCTGGCCAACGCATGCCACATACCGTATGCCACAACCCATATCTTGCATTCCCAAGATTGGATGCTAGCGTCAGCGTTCAACACCCTTGGCTCCTGACTCTCTCGGTTCCCGATACCTATACTCAGAAGGTTACTTTGGCATTAGAAGATACTCAGACAACCTGTTTGTGTCCTTGATTTCAAAGATCTAGTTAGCAGGAACACCAGCATATTCTGTCTGTGTTGATAGAGAAGTGAGGTCTTTCCCCAGTGCCCTGGGACATTGCTTAATGGTCCCTAGGACGAGAAGTCAGGAGGTTTCAGTCTCACACCAACTTCTTGATATTTTCCTCTTTGGTATATCTGGGAGAGAGGTAGCACAACCCTACTCACAGTGAAGAGATGTTCATGTCAGAAATTAATATAGAATTTTTTCAAAATTGATATGGAATTTCTTTAAATTGAATGTCAAGGTATATGTCTAAAGAAATGTAAATTAGCACATTACAGAGATACCTGGAATTCCATGTTTATTACTTTAGAACAACCAAGACATAATCAGGCTAAATGTCCATAAACAGGTCAGAAGAGAAATAGACGAAGGTATATATAAAGCTGTAAAAGAAGAAAGTGTGCATTTATGAGAAAATGTATAGACTAGGGGTCATCATGTTAAGCAAAATAAGCAGACTTCCCGAGCTCCTCTCCATCCCTGCTGGGCTTTGAGCTGGCTTGATCTTGTGCTGGTCTTGTGCAAGAAGCTAGGGCCTTTCTGAGTTCACATGTGCAGCAGTGCTGTCATGTTGCAGATGCCAACTACTTCAGGCTCTGGCCATCTTTCCACCCTCTCTTAGAGGAGCTATTGGCAGTTGCTGGGTACTAGGGGAATGAGGCAATCTTCTTTAGAGGTGAGGATGCTGAGAGTCTACTGATGCTCCCGTAGGTAATCCTCCACCCACGCTCATATAGGCAACATTAAGTGAGCTTAGTTTTTAAAAAGATTTCATGAAACTGGGAGAGGGAAAGTAATAGGAAGGGAAAGGGGATGAAATGGAGGAGAGGAAATAGGGTGGTGTGGCTGGATCAAATGCAATATGTACAAGTATAAAGTTACCAGTGAAAAACAAATATTACGTGTTATCTCTCATTTATTAAATGTAGATCTGCAAAATAAAGACATGAAAATAAAGAGACTATTAGGGAAAAGAGCTAGGACAAGTGGGGATGGGGAGAAGAGATGATACTGGTGGGGTTAATAGAACAAGGTCCATGCTATACATGTGGGAAATGTCAACAAAATCCATCAATCATATAAGGAATGCATACTACTGTCTATAATAGTTGTTTAAAAGAAGCTTCATCCATTCTCCCATTAGTGGTTTTTAGGATCCTCAACCTAAGAGAACACGGCTTATAATTTCTCCAAAGATGTTTTCCAGATGTAAGCTCAACAAGGACAAACCAAATATTCAGCATGGGGTGATTTAACACATCACGATACACCACAAATGGAATATTGCGTAAGAACCAGCCCTCCTAATAAAAACTTCAATTCCAAGTAAAGCCGTGCTACTATGTGACAGTAAAAAGCAGGATTTACAACTTTGTGCTTTTGATTTTGTACAGACAGACATACAGGATGAGGACAGAAGGAATGTGCCAATTGCTAACTCAGAGTGGGGTGGCTTTAGGCCGTGAATTACTTTTATTTTCTTGTTATTTTTTTCAAAAAAGCAAAACAAACACAATTGTAACTCAAAGAGGCATACACCAACCTTTTCATTGCCACAAAGAAAAATCTTTAGGGTGTGTTTTTAAAGTCTATTTTATTGTTTAAAGACATTTTACAAGCAGATTTTAATCAAATCCACTCCACATTCCCTCTCCTCCTATTCTTCCTATAGGCACGAGCCCTGCTTCCCCCTCCTAATTTCATATGCTCTGGTTTTAAAGCCACTGAGTCCACTTCGTGCTGCATGGATGAGGAAGTGTAGGGCCATCTCCTGGGGCATGGGATGCTTCTCAGAGGCAAAGCAGACTCTCCATCATTAGCAGCCGCCAATGGCCAACAGCTCCTCATTTGTTTAATTTTGTTTTCTATTAGGAGTGTTTGCTTGTGTGTGTGTGTGTGTGTGTGTGTGTGTGCGCGCACGCGTGCTCCATATGCATGTAGTGCCCACAGAAGCCGGAAGAGGGACTGGAAGCCCTTGAATTGGAGTTATGGATGGCTGTGAGCCACTATGTGGTTCTTAGGAACTAAGGAAGGGTCCTCTGGAAAAGCAGCAAGAACTCTTAACTACTGAAGCATCACTGCAGCCCTGATAAAATGGCTTTTAAATAAAAACCAGAAAGGTATGATTAAGTCACCTAGGTGATTCTGCTCACTGTCTTGCTGAATGACAGAATCTGACCAAAGAAGCTGAGATAGAGACATCACTTTGACACCTCCAGGAATCTCGATTTAGCATAAGCTAAGTGATTGCTCAGTGACCATTCATCTCTTGGTGATTTCCCTTAGTGTGTTACCTTAGACTCTCACTCATGGGTGAGATCTACCCTGACCCTCCAGCATGAAGCAGCAACAAGCACACATGGTCCCTTGTATGAAGCCCCATGAGGACAGAGAGGCATTGGTACACCTGGGGAGATTCACCTTGTGGAGGAATATCACCAACTGAACAGAACTCTCAGTCAGGGGCTCCCTCCCTAGGCATCCTCAGGAGCAAGAGGAGAAGGTGACACACCATGTCACAGCATCTCTGAAGAGCCTGGTATCACTTGACAGGTGCAGAGAGCTTGGAGTAGAGACACAGTAGGAGGCTTGCAGTGGAAGTATACTGTGGTTCACATTCAAAAGTCACTAAATACATGTAAAGAATATCATGGCAAAGGAACATTCCTTTGTGTCTGCAAAAAGGGTGGACTCAGAGGAAGCTGGGAGAAACACTGCTGAGTTACCTTTGGTGGCTAAAATGCATCCATCCACAGTCAAGAACTACAGGGATGCTATGGGAATGTTGGCCAAATGATACTATATTAGAGCCCAGTTTCCATGGTGTCTTGCCCTTGACTTCACTTCATTCCTGCCAGGAAGACTCCTTCCAGTCAATTGGAATCCTCACAGAGACCTCAGGGGGAGAAAGTTTGCCAGTGGCCCCATTCACTAGGGTAAGTTTGCCGCTCTCCTGGATGGATGTGAGGGCACAGGGGAGGAAAGGAGGATGCCAGCATCATTCCTGTAACATACGCATGTGCTGTGCTGGTTCCTGTCACCACGGCAGATGCCCAACAGAAACAACTGAAAAATGGGAGAGTTTTATTTTGGCTCACAGCTTCAGGGTGAACAGTCTGCTGTTGATTGAGTCCACTCTTTCTGTGGAATAGGGAGGCAAAAGATCACAAAAGAAGGCCATGAGAGAGAGGCTACTCACTTTATAGTGGCCAGGGAGGAGAGAGAGACAAAGTGAGGAGGGGAAGAAGAGAGGAGAGAAAGGACAAGATACTTACTTCTGGGGCATATCTTAGTGGCTTCAGCTAGTCCCCACATTCCATACTTCATTATCCCTTAATAATCAAATTATAATTGATTCTATTAATGGATTAAAGCAATGGTTAGATCTGAACATTTATGATCTACATATCTCTGACAACATTCTTGTAGCACACCCTACAACCAGGCTTCACTAACCTCCTGGGGTTGATTCGGTGCAATAATGCTGATTATTAACCAAGATTAATGACAGGACTACTTCTAATTTGTTTGTGTGTGTGTGTGTGTGTGTGTGTGTGTCTGCTTATTTTATGTGCGTCACATGCATGCAGTACCCACGGAGACCAGAAGAGGGTGTTAGATCCCTTGGAGCTGGAGTTATGGGGCTGAGAATTGAACCTGGGTCCTCTGTAAGAACAGCAAGTGCTCTTAACTGCTGAGCCAATCTTGCTGACTTTCGTTCAACCTGAACCACTCTGACCTTTAACTCAAGTCTCACTGTCCAGCTTTCCTGAGTCTAGGGTGTGCTCTTACCTGGTAGGTTTAGCTTTTTATCCCCAACTCCTTCCCAACTGTAGCAGGCCAGGACAAGGCTTGGGGACATAGACAGGTAGGAGAGAGATGTCACAAATTAATTTACATAAATCACATTCTATTTGCAGATACCACATTGTTGATCCATGCTTCCATCCCACCTACTTGGAAGTGACCTTGGCTTCATAAAATGTCACCTCTATCTTCAGCCAACTAGGAAGATTCCCTGGTCACTTCTCATGTGGCCTCTACCGAGTCCCAATGGCTGAAAACCATTAGCTTTCTGAGCAGAAAAAAAAAAAATCTTTGAGGAAGCCTGGGAGGGATTCATTGCAGACAGTCCTAACAAACAGGGAAGAAAGGCAGAGCGGGCTGTGGGAGCTGCAGGAACTGGGTGGAGCTGGCTAGTTGCTAGCAAGTGTTTGGATATGGAAATCCTCCTCACTCAGAGTGGGAGAGCTGAAGTTTGTCCAGGCAGCTGAAATGGAGAAGGCAGGCCTGACAATGCCTACCTGCAACCCCAATACTTGAGAGGCTGAGGGAGGAGGATTGTGAATTTGAAGCCAGCCTGGGCTGCAGAGTGAGACCCTGTCTCAAGGAATAAAACAAAACACAAAGGAAAGTGTTCTGTAGAGTGGATAAAACCTTCGGCTACACCAGGTGAAGCCGGGATATAACCAGTATGCTGCCTCGAACTAGAGCAAGCCCAGCCTTCCCCTTTGCCATGGCCAGAGTGAGAGGCAGGGCTGGGAACTCAGTCTCTGCCTGCCTTGTCTTCTTGCTCTGTGTCTCAGCAACACAGAGAAGCTCTGGCCAGGGCTATTTCTCTTTGGGAGTGCCATCCATGTCCCTGAGAGTGTCCCCTTCAGACCCCTGTCCTTGGTCCCCTTCAGACCCCTGTCCTTGGTCCTCCTTTCTACTACAGCACGGGCCACCTGCTGTTACCAGGCACCAGCGCTTCCTGTACCCTAGGCCTGGAGCCCCCTGCCATTTCCCCAGGCACTCCCCACTGTTTCTGCTCACACAGCCCTGTCCCCAGCAGGATGCTGCTGCCTGCCTGCCTGCCTGCCTGACAACTGTCAGCCCAAGGTGTGGACACCTTCTCCTTGGTGGCTTCCCCTTTTTCATTAGGTTTGACAATGCGTTTTTCTGAGATTAATAGTGCAGGGGAAGCCAAGATAGGAGGCTTTTAGTGGTGACAAACTGCCAGGCCCAGGTGGCTGTAGATGTTGTGTTTCAGCAGGCGCAGACCCACAGCGGAGCCCTGGGGCTAGGGAAGAAACAGTGGTGACTGTCCTGTCCCAGGGGCCTGCATCTCACACAACTGTCCCCTCATCCTGATCCCGTTCTGTGAACAGAAGGCAGGAGAGCCCAGCACACACACACACACACACACACACACACACACACACACACACAGCAGCTGAGCTCTCAGAGACCACTGTCTCATCTGCTAGCCCAGTGCTCACACCGGAGGCCATGGAGGGGCTGTTTCCAAGGAGGTCTCACTAGAGGGTAGCCTGAGGCCACGGAAGTCCGCACTCTAGGTCAGCTCTCCATACCCAGCTCTGCTTGCTCCCATCTGCCTTCCCCTTCCACTGGCTCCACTTGGGATTTCACATCTAGCAACAAAGCCTTAGAAACAGGCAGGCCATAGAACACAGAGCGCTGGGCCCAACCCGTGTCCTCTACGGCCGTCTCTATTGTTACCACTGTGGCACCCAGAACAGGAAGCTCCACATTGCTGTCAGAGCAGGAATGGCAAAGCCTTTGGGTACAATGAGGAAATTCGGAGAAAGAATGCCGTTATCATTTTAAGAAATAGTACACACGTAGCTACATGCATGAGGAACATACATATGTTCATGTGAGCACACACGTCCACACGAATACCTGTTTAGAGCCACGTGCATGCTCTAAGTATGGATGTTCATATGCACATAAACGCATTCACACGCTTGTATACAGAGTCACGTATGCAGAGAGACATGTGTAAGCACCAGGGAAGCAGCACACACATGCACACATGTCTATATATTTTTGGCAACAGCTTCTGGCCCCATCTCAATTCCATCTGGAAATCTCTGGGTTGGAAGGATCTTTGAAATCATCTGGTCCAGATTCTGTTAGGCCCAGAGAGGTGAAAGGGTATCTCCTAAGCCACACAGTGTTTTAGGACATGAGTTGATCTTAAAATATAGGCTCTTTCCCAAAGGAAATTGACCCAAATTTGTAAGACAATAATTATTTAGTATTTGCACAGTTTTTTTCAACCTCTGTTACTCTTTCGAGGGGCTACAGTCAGTGTAAGGTGAATTAGAAAATCTAGGCACAGAGGGATAAATTACTTACTTAAAAGTAATAAACGTAGGCCTTATTTTCAACTGTGTGGCTCCTGGGCAGTCATTTGGACTCAGCTTGCTATCTATCCTGTCTTCTGAACCTTACCTGACACAGCAAGAGTTCTTAAGAAGCCCCCCATTCCTTTGCTCTTTGGGATCTTTGAGAATGAAACTGGACTTTCTTTTTTTTTTAAATTTATTTATTTATTAAGGATTTCTGCCTCCTCCCCGCCACCACCTCCCATTTCCCTCCCCCTCCCCCGATCAAGTCCCCCTCCCTCATCTGCTCGAAGAGCAATCAGGGTTCCCTGACCTGTGGGAAGCCCAAGGACCGCCCACCTCTATCCAGGTCTCATAAGGTGAGCATCCAAACTGCCTAGGCTCCCCCAAAGGCAGTACGTGCAGTAGGATCAAAAACCCACTGCGATTGTTCTTGAGTTCAACTTCCTTAGCGATCAGGGAAATGCAAATCAAGACAACTTTAAGATACCATCTTACACCTGTCAGAATGGCTAAAATAAAAAACACCAATGATAGCCTTTGCTGGAGAGGTTGTGGAGAAAGGGGTACACTCACCCATTGCTGGTGGGAATGCAAATTTGTGCAACCACTCTGGAAAGCAGTGTTTCGGTTTCTCAGGAAATTCGGGATCAACCTACCCCTGGATCCAGCAATACCACTCTTGGTACACCACTATCATACAACAAAAGTATATGCTCAACTATGTTCATGGCAGCATTGTTTGTAATAGCCAGAACCTGGAAACAACCTAGATGCCCTTCAACGGAAGAATGGATGAAGAAAGTATGGAATATATACATATTAGAGTATTATTCAGCAGTAAAAAACAAGGACTTCTTGAAACTGGACTTTCTGAATGAAGTTCTTTGTTGGGTTTCTCTTCCATTCACTCTGTCTACATTCACTAAGCTGGTGGACAGAGGGTAGCCGCTCTTTTGCTCTTTTTCAGGGCGGTTGATTCATTGAAAGAACTCATGTAGAAGAACTTCTGTGTTTCTCTCTCTCTCTCTCTCTCTCTCTCTCTCTCTCTCTCTCTGTGTGTGTGTGTGTGTGTGTGTGTGTGTGTGTGTGTGTGTGGTGTATGTGTGTGTATGTGTATGGGTGCTCATGCCTATTTGTCCCTAGATGTCAGAGGTTAGCAATGGGCGTGTCCCTCCATCACTCTCCACCTTATTATTTATTGTTCTGGAAACAAGGTCTCTCACTGAACCTGGAGATCATGGATACAGCTAGTCTGACCAGCTAGCCAGCAAGCGCCAGGGACTTCTTGCCTTTATCACTTCCTCAGCACCGAGATTACAGATGTGTGTCAGCCACCGCATCTGGCTTTTATGCAGATGCTGGAGATCTGAACCCAGGTCCTTCTGCTTGCACACAGGCACTTTACTAAGCGAATTATCGTGCTCGTCTTTCGTTTGGTGTTTTTGAGACAGGATCGTTTTCTAAAGCTTTGCCATCCTCAAACTCATGATCCTCCCACCTGTGCCTCCTGAGCATCGAGCCTAGCTGTAGTAGTTAATTTGTTGTTTCTCTAACAAACACCTGGCAGAAACCACTAAAGGAAGGGTTCATTTAAGCCCATGGCTTCAGAGATGTTTTTGTTCTGCATGGACTGAGAGAGTGACTCTGTCCTGGAGACAGAGGATGAGGGAGGTGGGGTTCATGGCAGTAGGAGTGTTTACTGGAGGCTTGTTCACATGCGATGGACTGGGAAAAATAACAGGCCAGAACAAAGACTGGAAATAACCTGAAAACTCCTGCCTGAAGTGACCTCCTTCTGCCAGCCAGGGCACATCTCCTGTGGGTTCCACAGCCCTTCAAAATAACACCTCAAACCAGTGACAGTGTTCAAACACAAAACAGTAGTGACATCTCAGATCCAAGCCATAGTACTAGCACACGGACATATTTTTAACACTGCATGCCTTTTATAAAATGTGAGAAAACATTATTTGAGAATTGTTTAGAGGTTGCTTAGGACAGTGAAGGCACAGATGGGCTCCCGTTCACAGAGTCGCCCTTCGGCCAACTGTCGGATCTATCTCAGATACATCTGTCAAAGTGGATTAATCCACAGTGATTCGTTATAGTCCTGCGAGGATGGAGGTATGCAGCTGTTCACTGGAAACGCCTTTCCATTTAGCTATAGAAACTGTTGGGTGAAAATATGAAAAGCGGCAATAAGATGGTTAGTGGGTAGGGGTATTCCGTACTCAGGAGGGAAGAGTGGAGTTCAGTCATTGGGACCCTCATCCTGGAAGGGAGAGAACCATGCCCATAAGTTGTCTTCTGACTTTCCCATGTGTGCAGTTGCAATGGCATACACATACACACACACACACACACACACACACACAGAGAGAGAGAGAGAGAGAGAGAGAGAGAGAGAGAGAAAGAGAGAGAGAGAATAAATAAATAAATATTTTAAAAATAAGGAAAAAAGAAAAAACCTTGAAACTAGCCAACTGTTGTAAAGATCCTTGAGCCAAAGAGTGCCCTTAAGTCTCCCTCTGCCCCTAAAATCCAAGCATCTAATGCGTCCTAAGCCACCCTGAACAAATATATGACCGTGGTCATCATGGGGCCCTTGGTGCTGCAGTGCATTTCAATGACATTGGGATGTCCATGGCATGCCAGGACTCATAACCATCCCGATGATGGGGTGAGCCCTGTCCCTTACCCCAAAAGTGAACATGGTGAGCTCCTGACTCTCCACAGTGCCCTGGAAGGCAGAGCAAACCCTGTTGTGAAGAGTGTCCACTCAGTCTTCTGAGAAAGCTGCAGGCAAGTGTTGAAGAAGCCACATTTACAAATTATAACAGACTGTGTTCCCCTAAAGTCCACACAGTGAATCCAAATCTCCAACAGAGCAATATTAACTGGTGAGAATTTGGAGAGATGCCTGGGTCACCAGGATGGGGTCCTTATGAGTAGAGTAAGTGCCCCCCAAGAGACTCAAGAGACCAGAAGTTTCACCTACCAGGTAGGATGCAACAAGATACCTGGTACCTTCTGTGGATCGGGAGCTGGACCCTCACTGGGCACTGAGCTCACCAGGCCTTTAGCTTGACCATGATCCTAGTCTCTAGATCTGTGAGTAATAGATTTTCTCTGTTTAAAACCACTAGGTGGCTTTATTCTACACTGGTGCAGAGCTCCGAACAGACAAAGAGAAAAGCCAAAGGCCACTTGAGGCCAGGAGGGCGATGACGCCCTGTGTGGTCTTCCCAGAGAGCCTCTGGTACTGTCTGGAGAAAATGGGCACTGGCTCTGCACGATGCTGCTGCTCAGGCACTGAAGTCAAGATGGAGGTTCTTCTTTCTGAGAGCCAGGAAGAAGGGCCTAGAACGGAAGTCTGGGGGGATGCAAAGCTTCACAATAACATCTAGAATTTCCTTTGTTCATTATATTCAATATTTTCTAAAGGCTATCAAATTGGTGGTTGAAAGAACTCTAGAACATAATGTCTTCTTGGAGAGTTCTTTTTCTTTTTCTCTTTTTTCTCCCTGGCCTTAAACTCATGATATGTTGGTTTTATAGAGACATCACTACCCTCAGCCTCTCTGGAAGGTGCTTCTGTCTGTTTTGTACTTGAGATAGGTTCAGCTGCAGTATCCCCATGATGTCCACAAATTTCTCCGAAAGTGTAGTAACTGAGACTCAGTGAACACCAGAACCTCTGAGTGAGCAGGACGTGGGTGTATTTTGGCCCCTGCTCGCTACCCTGTTGTAACTGAAATGCTTTTCATCTGAGCCTCAGCTAACTCATCGTGGCTGCCTTGGAGTCCTATGAGATCAACTAAGACAATGCAGGTGAGTTGTTACAGAAAGGGCCTACCTGGGTGCTTAGCCTCTTCTTCGAAGACATCCAATCAGTCTTCTATCTTCCAGTATGCCTATTCTATGAGTGTGCTCAGCCAGTGCTTTGTCGAAATTGAAAGGGGGAGAGAATGTAAGTACCACCTTCTTTGCTGTGGATGATTTGATGAGTTTTTTTTTTTTTACTGGCCATGCTACTGCCAACCCCTCTGAGTTTGTTTCTTTCTTCTCTCTTCTTCTCTTCTCTCTCTCTCTCTCTCTCTCTCTCTCTCTCTCTCTCTCTCTCTCTCTCTCTCTTCTCTCCCCCCTCCGCCTCTCCCTCCCCCCTTTCTCTTCACCACTGAGTGAGCATCACAGAAGAAAATACACCAGGAACCAGTCCTTTCCCTATGTGAACCCTAAGTGTGTGTGTGTCCAGACTCCCCGGGAATGAGCCCAAACTGAAGAGGCAGTTCCATCATGGAGAAGCCAGAGTGCAGTGGCACAGAAATCAATAATGTCTACTCCTCCCCCTGCAAATGAGAGCCCTGCCCCAACACACTGATCTCCCATTAATTCTGGCTGACCAACAAAGCGGAGGCCACTGGCACGCCCAGAAATCCCGACCTCCAGCCCTTGGGGGGCAGAGCCCAACCTCCCCCCAGAGGTTAATGAGGCAGTTGTGTTTCTGGTTAAAGACAGAGCCGACAAGGCCACAGGGTTCATTCAAACGTTCAGAATACAGAACAGTTCACTGAATAGAGAAAGCGCCCGGTGAAGGCAAGGCAGAGGAGGGAGACTGGAGTCTGGACCTGCAGGATCACAGACCACTCTTATCGCAGGGTCCAGGGAGCAGAGCTGCTTTTTAGTTCTTAAGTCCTCCTTTAAAACCTTCTCTTTGATTCCAGGTCTGATGGCAAACCCCTGAAATCCCTACACAGGGAGGTTGAGACCTGAGAATTTTAAGTTCAAGGCCAGCCTGGGTACAATATGAGATTCTGTCTCTCATGTATAAATCCCCTCTCACCTCTACAACACAAATGCTGTCCTTGTTAATGTGGGGTGAGTGGTCAAGCTCACAGGTTAGGTTAGTCCCTGGATAACCAGTCAGACAACCCTGACTGCAGAAACCACTTTCCGGTCGGGAAGGTGATGCCTGTCCCTATCTGTGTCATTTCACCGCTGTGCTAACATGCTAGAGAAAATCAACTCAAAGGAGGAAGAACTGGGGTTGGCTCAGAGTCTCAGCTCATGTTCACATTGGGGGACAACGACACTGTTAGAGGAATTGGTTCAATTTCAAGAATTTGCTCAAGTATTTCACTCACTTATGAGGGTAGGGAGGAACTTTTTTTTTGATTTTTCGAGACAGGGTTTCTCCATAGCTTTTTGGTTCCTGTCCTGGAACTAGCTCTTGTAGACCAGGCTGGCCTCGAACTCACAGAGATCCGCCTGCCTCTGCCTCCTGAGTGCTGGGATTAAAGGTGTGTGTCACCACCACCCAGAAGGGAGGAACTTTCAAAGTATAAAATTGAATGCTGAAACTGGCTTTGCAAACAGTCTTGATTTTTATGTAAAAAGCAAATCATGATGATGGTGGAGATGAAGCAAGAGTAAGAATATAAGAGCGGTGTGACGTGCCGCAGGCAGTTTTTCTCGGTCTTTCCCTGGCTGGTATCCCCCCACACACACACCCCAGGGATCCTCAGCCTGGGCTTCTGACCCCATCAAATCACCTGACTTGTTTTTGCAGTGGGGGTGAGCACCAGTCTCAGAATCCTATGTGGCAAAGGTGTCTTCTGTGCCTGCTGCTCACCAGGGTGGCTCAGGTTTGCAGGGTGGGGTGTGAGGAACAAGATGGTCACTTGGTGGCCATCTAGAAGTTAAGGAAGAGGAGGGTTGAGTGAAATTCGGCTTTCCCTAAACCTAAGAACATGCGTCTCCCCAGGCGTACTTCACCAAAGCAGGACTGTGGGGATTTGTGACTGGACCACGGCATGTGTTACCCTCATCTTTTGCCAGTCAGCCTGTCTGTGCTTGCTCTAGTGACCTGCACGATGTTTGCAAATGACCTGAACTGTTTGCTTTGGCTCATGATTTCCTTGTCATGGTCAGCACTAGGTAGGACTGCATGGTGGCGGGAATATGCCACAGATGTTACTCATCTCATGGCAGACAGGAAGCAGAGAGAAAGGCAGGAGCCAGCAGCAGCATGTCACCCAGAGAGCCTCCCTCCATTGGCCTACTTCTTCCAGCAACTTTCCGAAGTTTCCAGAGACCCCTCAAATAACATCACAGACTGAGGACCAATCATTCAAAGCATGATCCTAGAGGTGGGAGGGCGTTTCATAGGCAAACTCCAGCACCTTCTGACTACACAGCCTC
Source organism: Microtus pennsylvanicus (assembly GCF_037038515.1). Taxonomy (NCBI): domain Eukaryota; kingdom Metazoa; phylum Chordata; class Mammalia; order Rodentia; family Cricetidae; genus Microtus; species Microtus pennsylvanicus. The sequence continues at coordinate 130,544,566 of NC_134579.1, read as the reverse complement.
CTCTGAGGGACTTGGCTGGGAAGAAGCAATGATGGTTCCCCCTACCTTATGAAGAAACACAACTCCTCCCAGTATCTGCTTAGGAGTCTTCCTTAGGATTTACTTTTGGTTTTCATTCTGTGTATCCAAGTGTGTCTATGTGTGGGCATATGCGTGTGAGTGCAGATGCCTTCTGAGGCCAGAAGAGGACATGAGACTCCCTGAAGCAAGAGTTACAGGAGGTTATGAGCAGCCCAGCGTAGGCGATGGAGTCAAAGTTGGGCCCTCTGCAAGAACAATGTGTGTTCTTAACCAGTGACATCTCTCCAATCCCCTACTTAGGATTATAAGCATGTGTGTGTGTGGTGGGGGGTCCATGCATTACATATATACCTGGTGTGGCCAGAAGTCAGAATAGGTGGCATAATGCTGGGACTTTAGTTACAGATGATTGTCGCTCTGTATAGATCCTGAGACTGGAACTCAGGACCTCTGAAGACCAGTCAGTGCCTTTGAGCTGTCTCTCTTGAGCCTACTTAGGATTCTCGAGGAAGTATTCTTGCATCTTGCATTCTCTCGGGCTCACACACCGTAACATTTATTGTAGTGCTTCTCGGTATCAAAGGCCATGCCAGGCACTAAGGGTCCCGTGGGAGCCACACTTGTCCACGAGAAGCTTATATTCAGGGGAGTCTATGACACTGAACAGAAGGCATTCGGCCACCAAAGCAGCATCAGTGCTGAGGAGGTGGAGACCAGGCAGGGCCCCTTGCAGTAAAACATGAGGAACAAATCAATGTCATGGGTGAAGGGAGCATGTTCGTGTGCCAGGGGAGGCAGGCTGTGTGGTAGATAATTCCCAAAGGGAGCAAATCATAGCATATGTCAAGTCTCTGTTCTGTGGTGATGTGAGCAGAAGACAGGTTTGCTTGTGTGACTCAGCCCTGACCCTGGGCTGCCATGCTTTGGCTGCGAGACATATGAGAACAAGAAGAGAAGTGTTGTCAGAGGCCGTTAGTTCATTTCCCGACCACCCTGACTCGAAATAATCACACAAAAACTGTATTATTTATATCCCTGCTTGGCCAATAGCTTACGCGTATTGCTAGCTAGTTCCTATATCTTAAATTAACCCAGTTCCATTATTTTATATTTTAGCATGATGCTCATGGCCTACCGGCAAGGTTCTGACTAACAGCTCATATCTTTCTCCTCTGGCGGTTCCATGATCTCTCCCTGACTCTGCCTACTCTTTCTCTATATCTTTTCCAGCCTGACTATATTCTGTTAAGCCATTGGCTGAAAAAAACTTCTTTATTCATTAATCAATAAAAGCAACGCATATACAGAAGGGCTTCCCATACCAAAGAAGGGCTTGCAGGAGCTGTTCATAGGAGGACTGTGAGCCAGAGATGGGATTTCATGGTGTGTGTTACTCAGCATTACACTACTGTGAGCAAATCTCTCTGGGAAAACAGCTTGACAAAGGGTTTACGTGACTCATGGTCTCATGGGGTTCAGTCTCTGGTGGGCAGTCCTGCTCTGTTTAGGCTCTTTGCAAGAAATACAGCAGAAGAGTATAGGGAAGCTGCTAGCTGCATAGCAGCCACAATGGAGAAAAAAAGAAACAAGGGCTGAGAGACATCTGGGACAAGACACCTTTCAAAGGCGACTTCCCCAATGACCTGATTCCTCCAAAGAGACCTCCATCTCCTCATTTCAACCACCTTCCTATAACACCATGTAAGTGTGAGTACATTCATGAATGAGTCTACTAACAAAGTTGGAACCCTTGTAATTCAATCTTTGCTCAATTGTTTGATCCAATTGAGGTGAGGACCAGGGGAGTCTTTGGACAGCCATTCCAAACCAGTGGCTGGTGAGAGCTGGAGTCTGAAGGACACTGGCCTTCAACCTCATGCCATTTGCTTCCACCATGGGATCACAGCCGTGTCCCCAAGTTTTCCTGTCCTTCCTATTTTTGGTATCAATTCTTTTCATAGCAAGCCAGCCAAACAACTGAGAGAAATTTGGCAGAAACTTATGAAATAGGCCATATTTAAGAATGCCCCCCAAAAAAGGCAGCATAAAAAGAAAGGTCTAACATGTGTACAGCCTGTGCCTTCTCTAATCTCAGTATTCAGTGGGGAGAGACTGGATTGACACACACACCTCCTAAGCAGCTCATGGAGCTGCTGGGGTAGTCAGGACACAGGGGTACCACAGTGTTCTGGGCATGGCCCCTGCCTCATGACACTTCCAGGCTAGAAGAAATGTAATGAACAAACAGGTTACCACAAACCATGTAATGGGTCGTCTAATGGGTCAAGGGCAGGGCTGCAAGGCGGGCTCCGGGAAGGGACACCTCATCCAGATGTAAGAGCCAGGGATGTTTTCCTGGAGGTAGATAGATGGCTCTTTGCTTGAAATGAGGGTGGAAAGTGGCTAAGAGAAGAGAAGCTAGAGGAAGCAGAGGCCAGCTTCAGGGCTGTGGGGGAGGAGGACAATTTACATCAGGGGATGGGGTTCATTGTGAAATTTGTGAACATTTGAAAGGCACAAAGCATTTTGAATTTGAATGTTGAACCAGGAATGTGACACTGACTCCCAAAATCACAGTGGCAAAACCCAGCTAAGTGGGCAACAGAGGGTCTAGAGAGATGGCTCAGCAGTCAAGGGAACGTGTTGCTCTTGCAGAGGACCTGGGTCAATTCTCACACCCTCATGGTGGCTCACAACTGTCTTAACACAGTTTCAAAGAATCTAATATCTTTAGGGGGCTGGAGAGGTGGCTCAGAGGCTAAGAGCACTAGCTGTTCTTCCAGAAGATCTGAATTTGATTCCCAGTATCCACATGGGGGTTCACAATTGTCCTTGTCTCCAGCTCAAAGGACTCAAGTGCCCTCTTCTGACCTCTGAGGTTACCAGGCATACACATGGTGCACTTACACATATGCACGATGTGAGGTTCCCCACTGTATGCTGTGAATACCATTGGTTAATAAAGAAACTGGCTGGGCCTATAGCAAGGTCGAACTTAGTTAGGTGGGAAAAACTAAGCTGAATGCTGGGGGAAAGTAGGCAGAGTAGGGAGAAGCCATGTAGCCCTGCTGGAGACAGATGCCAGAACTTTATCCGGTAAGCCACAGCCTTGTGGCAATACATGGATTAATAGAAATGGGTTAAATTAATATCTAAGAATTATCCAATAAGAAGCTAGAGCTAATGGACCAAGCAGTGTTTTAAATAATATAGTTTCTGTGTGATTATTTCAGGGCTGAGCATCTGGAAACCAAAAGCAGACCCTTTACAACACATGCAGACAAAACTCTCACATACATTAAATAAATCTAAAATATAAAAATGTAAGGAGTACCTAATTTAGATACATTTCAGGTTTCCTGGTGGTAACCTGCTTTCTGACTTTTGCTTCCTGGACAAGGAGGAAGAAGGTAGTAAGCCTCCTTATGGGAAGGAGTTTGAAGCAGGAAAGTGATGGAAGCAGAATCCTAGGGACCCCTGCCTTGGGTGGAGTGAGGTGTGAGACACACAAGCTGAACCTAAACCCAGAGCCCAGACCCACAGCAAGGCGGGAATTTTACTTTCCTTTTCAAAGTCCATTGTTGTTCTTTTCTAACATGTAATAATTGTAGACGGAGTACAGTGTGATATTGATGTATACAATGAATACTGATCAAATCAGAGGAACTAGAATTTGCATCTCATTAGCATTTCTTTATGTTGGCAATCTCCAGGCTTTCTCCGAGCTCCACAGAAAAAGTGTAATGGTTTACTACGAACTGTAGTTAGGTTCGCAGCAGTGCAGGAGGTACAGAACCTAACCCTGTGTCGGGCTCCATCTTCTCTTCTATCTCCTCTCCCCCAGCTTTCCCCTAAACACCTTGTACCCCGTTTTCACACAACCTCTCACTGTTTAGCTCAAACTGGTCTGTAGGTCTCTATGTAGCCTTCAAATGCCGTGTCAGTTACAGGCAGGTGTTAATATGCTCAGCTTAGAGCAACATTCTCAGTTTCTACAGATCAGAGAAAACGTTAGTCTTTGTCTTCCTATAGCTGGCTTATAACACCCTCTAACTCCATCCATTTTGTGGCAAATAATTGGATTTCACTCTTTTTGTGCCTGAATTGGTGGTATACATATATTTTTTCTTTATGTAATCACCTGTCACAGAGACATAGCATGACAACATATCACAGCAGGCCAGGAATCAGGGGTACTTCTTTCCTTCTTTTCTTTTTCTCAAAACCATTTGTTTTCAAACTTTTATTTCAAGATTTGGTTACTTTTATTTTATATGTATGAATGTCTTTCCTGCATGCATCTCTATGCACCATGTGTGTTCCTTGTGCCCTTGGAGGTCAGCAGAGGCATTGGATTTCCTGAAACAGGAGTTGCAGATGCTTGTGAGCCATGGATGTGGGTCCGGAGAACCAAACCCAGGTCCTCTGCAACAGTAGCAAGTGCTCTGAGCTGATGAGCCATCTCTTCAGTCCCAACTTATTTTTTTTAGAATTTGATACAAGAATAGACTGAATTCACAGCATTTCCAACCCTCTCTCTTCTCCCTCAAATTTCTCCCGTGCCACCCCATCTCAAATTTATATACATATAATTCCAAGCCTGATTAGTGTTACCCATATGTCCCTACAGCTAATGCTGAACACTTAGGGTTAGATACTTGGAGAAGACAGATTCTCCCACCATCAACATTCAATGATTGTCTGTACTATGGGTGGAGCCTTGTGAAGTTCTCCCTCATCCATGTTGGCATGTCATCTGGTTTGGCCATTGTGCAGGTCTTGTATAGGCTTGATAGTTGCTGAGATCTCGTGGGTGCAGCATGTCTGTCACATATAGAAGATAATATCTCACAGCCCGCATCTTACAATACTCCTGTCCATTCTTTCTCAATGTTCCCCAAGCCTTAGGTGTAGGGGTCCTGTTGTAGATGTACCAGTCAGGGAAGGGCTCCCTACAGTCGGTTCTTCTCTGCATCTTGAGTGTGTGATTGTCTGCACGAACTCACACCTGCACTTCCTTGAGAAAGGGTGAGAGCTGCACTTCTCTGTGGGTATAAGCGTGAGCATTCAGCACGCAATTGGAAGCAATAGTGACTTAGGAAAATGGTAGTTGTAGGTTCTCTTCTAGGATCTGTATCTTTAAAGAGGGTTTGAGTGAGCAAATACTCTAAGGCAAGTTTCCACTGAAGACTACAGGCTTCTGGTTTATACCACTTGGGTAAGATCTCTAGGATACTCATGTGGCCAAAGAGGTTAAGAGGCAAAATAATTTCATTTAACACCTGAGAGTTTTCTTGGTGCTTTCTTAATGAAATTAACATGATGCTACTTGCCAGTGGAGTTTGAAGAATCAAATCATACACTATGTCTCATCATGGAAAACATGACAGACATAAGACAACAGAAGTAAAACGTATTAGTATGCATCCACCTCTTTCCCAATCACAGTGAGTTGAAAGTTTGGTAAGCTACTTGCTTCTACTGTTGCAACATTGTTTTTAATTGGTGAGTACTGGTGCATGTGTGTCACATAGCTGTGATGGGAAGTGTGCCCTAGTGGGCTTTCACCTATCTCAAAGGCTTGGACCCTCAGATGGCAGTGTTAGAGATGTAGCAACTGATCATGAAGAGGTGATTGGATCACGAGGGTACTAACTCCATCCAAAGGTCCATTCACTGCTGCATTTGCTGAGTGGGTCTGTGTTGGTTAATTTTATCTGCCTCCAGGTTCCCTCCTTGAGTTTTTGCCCTGACTTCCCTCAATGAAGTATGTACCCTGACCTAAGCATTAAAAGCTGAAACAAACCATTGCCTCCCTAAGTTGTTTTTAGTCATGGTGTTTTCACAGCAATAGAAACTGTAACACACATAGAGTTATCAGGATATGGGGCCTTGATGGCAGAGAACTATACAAGTGCCTTTGAAAGGACTATCTCACCCTCAGCTACCCTCTACCATGTATCTCTTCGTGTCTCTCCCTTCTGACTGCTGTAAGTTGAATATCTTTCCTTGGCATGCCCTTCTGTCATGATTTTTCTGCTCCACCATGGGCCTAAAAACAATGGAGGCAATAGATCCAGCCAAGTGGGAGCTGAGCCTTCTGAAACCGGGAGTCAAAATCAATCTGTAGCCCTGTGAGTTGGTTTCTTCATTGTTCCAGGAAGAAGCCTGATGCAATAGTTGCATTGGCCTTGCAAATACAATTTTAGGCTTTGCCTCTGGACACTATAAATTAGGAATTTCCCCCTGCTAAACCTTAGAATTAGTCACAAAGAAAAAAAATCTAAGGATTTTTGTGTTAGGATTTTTTTTTAAGATTTAACATTTTCTTTGATTGATGCATCTATCTCTTTTATCGTGTCTTCAACGCCTGAGATTCTCTCTTCCATGTCTTATTTTTTGTTAATGATGCTTGCCTCTGTATTTCCTGTTCCCTTGCCCAGATTTTCCATTTCCATGAATCCTTCTGTTTGTGTTTTCTTTATTGCCTCTATTTCCATTTCCAGGTCTTGAACAGTTCCTTTATCTGTTTGCTTGTTTGTCTTTCTTTCAGAGATTTACTGAGTTCTTCCAATTTGTTGTTGCCTTTCCATCAATTTCTTTAAGGAACTTTTTCATAACCTCTTTAAGGACCTCTATTATCTTCATAAAGTCCTTTTTAGGATCATTTTCTTGTGCTTCAGCTGTGTTTGGGTCTTGCTGTTTTACAATAGCTGAGCTCTGATGATATTACCCTTTCTGTTATTGTGGGTTTTTTTTTTTTGTTGTTGTTGTTGTTGTTTTTTTGGTTTTTCAAGACAGGGCTTCTCTGTAGCTTTGGAGTCTGTCTTGAACTAGCTCTTGTAGACCAGGCTAGCCTTGAACTCACAGAGCTTTGCCTGCCTCTGCCTCCCGAGTGCTAAGATTAAAGGCACGTGACACCACCGTACAGCTAATTGTGTTCTTACACTGATATTTAGGTATCTGGTGTTCCTAGGCTCTACCTGGCCTCTGGTAAAGCCAAAGACTTCTTCTGGGGTCCTTAGAAATGGCCTGGCCTCTGGGGTTCCTAGGTCCTGATTCATTTTTGGTAAAGTCAAAGACTTCTTCCAAAGTAGTAGGTCAGGATATGGGATAAGGGTGAAGTCTGGGGTTGTTGGACAGGGTTAAAGGGGTTAGGCAGACAGTATGTAGGGGTTTCTCAGCACCACTTTGGCCTCCAGTAAAGCTACTGGGGCTGTGGGCCCTGGTGTGAAGCCCAGGGGAGGGAGAGATTTAAGGATATTTACTACATAAGATTTGAAGTTATCAGGACTGGAGAGATGCTCAGTGGTTAAGAGCACTGACTGACTTTCCAGAAGACCTGGGTTTAGTTCCCAGCACCCACATGGAAGCACTGTCTGTTAATGTCAATTTCAGGGGATCCAGACCCTCTTCTGGCCTCTATGGGTACTGCATACACATGGTGCACGAACAAGCATGCAGGCAAAATGCCCAAACATAAAAAACCAAAATAAATAATTCTCAAAATAAATAAGATATTCAGGTACAAATGCTCAAATGGTACATAATACCTGTAGATGAAATCTACATCAAAGTTAATTGAGAATTTATGTGATTAGAAATTTCATTACAGGGAGTACATAAAAACAAATATGGAAAAATTCCATTAAAAAAGACTCATTAGGCTCCCCCGAGCCTAGGCAGTTTGGATGCTCACCTTACTAGACCTGGATGGAGGTGGTGGTCCTTGGACTTCCCACAGGTCACGGAACCCTGATTGCTCTTCGGGCTGATGAGGGAGGGGGACTTGATCGGGGGAGGGGGAGGGAAATGGGAGGCCATGGCGGGGAGGAGGCAGAAATCTTTAATTAATAAATAAATTTAAAAAAAGACTCATTAGACAGGAAAAGTAATACTTGGAGAGAGGTAAAAGAAAACTCACTTGACCAACTTAGAAAATTTACTTATTCTCACTAGACTCTAAAGAAATAAAAATTAAAATCTTGGCATACCATTTATTTTTTTCAATTTGTAAATTTGGGTATGTGTGTGTGTGTGGTGTGTGTGTGGTGTATGGGGTAAGTTTATATAGTGTGTGTGTGTGTGAGTATTTGGTGTAATTAGTGTGTGAGAGAGTAGTGTGTGTGTGTGTGTGTGTGTGTGTGTGTGTGTGTGTATTCACTTCTACTAGATCTTGGTGTGGTCACCCACCTCCACAAACCCCATTTCTTGTCTTCTACCCTGACTGCTTCCCAAATAGATAGTTTACCTCCACGTCCCAGGTGCATGACGACAGAACAAGGTCCCCATTCCAAACCGCAGACTCCGGAGTTATAATAGAGCTCTAGGGCCTGAGCAGTTGCATGCTATCCATAAGGACTCTCTTCTTCCTGGATGATGCCCTGAGCTTCTGCCCTGATATCACTATCTCTCCTGGGCTTGATGCTAAAGGCAAAAGAAGGCAGCTTTAATCCACCTTGTGTAGTTGTTTCCTATAGAATGAAGGAGGGAAGCTCATGAAATTCGAAAGAAATTTAATAAGGGTCTTGAGGCTTCTCCCCATGGTATAAGCAGTACGCAGCCACTGGGGAAGTGTAGAACCTTTGCTGGTGTATCTGCCCATACCCTGCACACTATGTAGAGACGAATTTGCCCAAGAGTCACTGTGTGCTTCTGTAAGTAACTCCAACAATCTCCCTGCTTTTCCAAGGTAGTCCAGCTGGGTTACCTGTGGCTGTCCACACTGATATACTGGGCACTCATTTCATATCCTCCCCGTCTTTCTCTCTCTTTCTTTCCTTCTGAGACAAGGTCTCACAATGTAGGTCAGGTGGCTTGTACCTCACTATGTAATCCATGGTGATCTTCAGCTGGTGGCAATCCACCTGTCTCAGCCTCCCAACTGCTGAGATAACAGGTATGAGTCACTGTACCTACCCATTCACTATGGTGTCTGCAAGCTGGCTATCCTATGGTCTTGCCAAGGTGGGCTTGCAGGAGACCCACCTTACAGATTCCTTCATGGTCCCTTACCCCACAGCACCACAGATACAAAGATACAAATGGGTTGCTTTTTTCATTGCTGTGATGAAATACCCTGCAAAAGCAACTCAGATGCCATATTTCCACAGTCCGTTCATCCACTGATGAGCATCTAGGCTCACTCACTACTGTGACAAGAGCTGCAATGAACATGGATGTGGGTCATACACAGAAGGAGGACAGGGCAGGAGGAAGGAGCCTCACTGGAAAGAGGGTTTTAGCAGAGAAGTGCTTGAGAGAGAGAGAGAGAGATGAACGGATGCTGAAAGCAACTAAAATTCATTTTGTGCATGCATTAAACCATCAAAAAATAGCAGAAATGGAGGAGGAGCCACTTAAGACAGAAAGGATTTGTTGTGGCTTACCGCTTAAGGGTTCTTTCCATTGTAGTGGAGGCAAGAACCTGAGGCATCTGCTGACATTGCCTCCACAGTCAGGAGATAAGAGAGAGACTAACGCGGCTGCTCAGCTCACTTCCCCCATTTTAGTCCTTCCAGGACCTGTACTTTTGAACTGTGTCTCCCCCACTCTATGAAGTCCTTCTGGAAATATCTGCAGATGTGCACAGAACTGTGCTTCTGTGATGGTTTGGGATCTAGGGAAGCTGAAAATCCGCACTGGCTATCACATGATGCCAATAATCACAGTGACACATGAGCGGTGAATACCAGCTTCAAAAGATATAGGTATGAATAATTTGCATTGGTATGGATTTTAAGGTCAATTTTGTTATATGTATATGTATTTCTGATCTTGAATAAGGTGTTGTGATTGTGTAGTTCATTAAAAAATGTAATGTATAATTAAGAAATATAGGTTAATGGATAATCATCAGTAATAATCAAGCTTGTAGTCATGTTAGTTAGATTTTCTAGATATATAGAGATACATTTCAGTTAGATAGACATTCTTCATATCTTTCAAAGACTGCAGAATATGGCATTAAATGTTTTAATAACTTAGGACTTTTCATGACAATGAGACACTCTGCTCCTGGCAGCACCAATCTACTTCGAGAGGAACATGGGCATTGAAGAGGATCCTTATGGAGTTTGATAGCCATTTGAGCAAGAAACTGTTCTTGCCTGGACTATTGCATAAACTGGACACAGAGAACCCGCAGAGAGAGGACTACTGAACTTGCCTAAAGGTGAGATGATCTTTCGGGGTTCCTGATTCATGAAGGAGTCTGCAAGACATTCTTCAGGACAAGCAGATAGTGACTGCCTTTGAAATTTCCTGCTTTGTGGAAATGTCTGCTGGAAACTATGGGCCTGTAGGCTGAAGATGGATGCCCCAATGGTACAGAGGAACTTTGGGTGACTGTACAGGCAGCGAGATGTCTCTGTCATTTCTAGAGTTTTAAAAGTTGCTTACTTTTTGTTTGCTTAGGTAATATTGTATCTTTCTGGAGTCTTTGGAGTTGAAGAATAGATAGATAGTTATAGTTATAGTTTTCCATTGTTATAATAAAAGATAAGGTAGATATAAATATTGTAACTGTAATTCTTGCTTAATAACTGTTTTGTTATATGTAATTTTGCTATGTTAAAGTTAAAGCCTTTTTTTTGTTTAAACAGAAAAAGGGGAAGTAATGTGGGAGTGTCATATATCAATCTGTTGATTTCATTGGTTAATAAACAAACTGCTTGGCCTCATAGCTTAGAACATAGGTGGGTGGAGTAAACAGAACAGAATGCTGGGAGGAAGAGGAAGTGAGCTCAGAGACTCGACAGCTCTCCTCTCGGGGGCAGATGCCTCAGAGAGACGCCATGCCCCGCTCCTGGGCAGACACACACCATGAAGCTCTGACCCAGGATGGACGTAGGCTAGAATCTTCCCGGTAAGCGCACCTAGCTGTGCTACATAGAATATTAGAAATGGGCTAGCTAGTCCAGGTGCGAGAGTTAACCTAGAAGAGGCTAGATAGAAATGGGCCAAGCAGTGATTAAAAGAATACAGTGTCCGTGTAATTATTTTGGGTAAAGCTAGCCGTGGGGGTGGCCAGGTGCCGGGGACGCAGCCCCGCCACTCTTATTACTACAGAAAGAAGTGTCTTAACTTCACTCTAGCCAGACAGCTATCTAACAGTATACCACAGAGGATACTTCAGAACCTCTTCTGTTGTGACCACATACAGAGGGGACAACACCCACCAAGGTCCCTGTCATTTCTTGTATACTATAGTTGGTAGGTTATTGGTCTTCTATATGCAAATATACTCCTTATCCCTTATTTTAAAACTATTGTTTTTGATTCTTTGTGGATTTGAAATCCTCATTCTTTGATACACCATTTTAATGCAACTCTATATCTAGGACGTAGAAAAAAGGAAATACTAGGATGTTTTTTCAAAAAAAAATTTCTTATCAATTATCCAGTCAAGCTAACCATTTGATTGTATGCACTAGCTCAAGTTACAGCCAGTATCAGAAGGGCCCAAGGGGTTTGGCAGAGGTTTCCCGATTTTGTGCCACCAGCTAGCTCCTGGCTTTTCACTGTACCTACGTGGGCAGTCAAAATGAATGAGGAAGGAGAAATATAACACAGGAAGACCCTGAATAGATTCGGTAGTCAGGAGGCATTAATCTTGACATGCGTGGTCTGCTTCTCTGAGGAGCCATCGTCACCCTTTCCGACCACCACACTTCATTTGTCTGCCTAATGTCCCATAATCTAAGCCTTTTGATTAACCCTCCAAATGGGCTCTGCCCCTGGTGGGTCTTTGCCCCTTTGGGTTGTCTGGACAGTACAGAATACTGAAATATTTTCTTCAACTTGTTCATGGCGATAAGGCTTTCCTGGAGCCATCGAAGTCTGCCTTGTTCCTTGGTAATTTCAACCTTACATAAGCTGCATCCCATTGATGCTGCAACCAAGGATAAATCCTGGGGAAGGAGCATGGTATGGCCTGCATTCGCTGAGCACATATTTTGTGCCAGGTTCTGCACACTGTGTTACTAGGAACATGTTGATGATGAACACCCAGTGTGGGAGGCTTTACTTGTTCACCTGTTGACACAATTTGCAATTGAGGGATGATCTGAGAGAGAAAATCAGGGAAAAAATCACTAGGTCCTGGATGAGGTGGTTCAGGGAAGCCTATGCATTTGTTGGGCTGGGATGGGCAAGGAGGAGAGAACAAAAGGTTCAGGTTTTGTGTGAGAAAAACTTCAGAATTGAGGGAAGGACAGAGGAAGCTGGACCAGGCTGTCAGAATAGATTTTCCACCATATACTATAATGTAAGTCTGTTGTTATAGCTACCCAAAAGCTTGAGGCAAAAGAATCACAAGTTTAAGACGTCTCTGGGCTACAGAGTGAATTGAAGACCAGATGGAGCGATTCATTTAGGTACTATCTCAAAATTAAGAGTTTGAAGATAGTAGGGAATGAAGATTTGTTATAGAGCCCCTGCCTAGAATCCCCCAGTGAGGGGCTGGGGTGTGGCTCGGTGGTAGAGCCCCTGCCTAGAATCCCCCAGTGATGGGTTGGGGGTGTGGCTCAGTGGTAGAGCCCCTGCCTAGAATCCCCCAGTGAGGGGCTGGGGTGTGGCTTGTTGGTAGAACACTTGTGTGGAATTTGTTAATTAACAGGTAGGATAATGACTCAGAATTGCTTGCCTAGTGTGCAGAAGCTACTAGGTTCAATCTTTGATACCTCAAAACATTAACAATAAAATAAGTCTTTCCTTTCTCTAAGTTGCATGAGGCACAAAGATGGTAGGTGCAGCATTTCCTGCTGGGTACTTCCTAGCTGGGACTCCAGCTTTCAGACGAAGGGTCTGGAAATTGGTCATGCAACTTCCTGGTCCCTTCATAATCACACCGAGTCTTTTAAAAGGCTAAGAGAATACAGGCGGCAGAAACATCCATGCGACAGATTTAATTGCAAAAAAAAAAAAAAAAAACCAAAAAAAACAAAAAAAAAACTTGACTATGGCAAAAACCCTCCCTTGACTTTGCTTCTAGATAGGCAAGAAATGCAGATACAGGATCTTCTGGTAGTAGGCACTTTTCCACACCCTGGGCTGCATCTCTGCTCAAAGATGCTCTCCCTGGGACAACCCAGCCTAACTGGCCTGGTGGTAGAGATGGAGAGTTTGGGAAAATGATCTAGGCCTGTTGATTGGCAGGAAAGCTTGGCATGGGTCATGCAGGAGAAGAAACTCATCTGTGGGGTACAACCAATCCCACATAGGGTCCTGAAGGATGGACCCTTAGGACCAGCCAGCCGGAAGCCGGTCACCTCCTTTGTGCATACATACGTTCTTCACAGCAGATTTTCCCAAAAGCCAGCATCAACTTAGTGTCTCCCAGGCGGTAGGAAGCTTCACTGGCCCCCAGGTCTCTGTCTGTCTGTCTGTCAGTCTGTGTCTGTGTCTGTCTGTCTGTCTCTCTTTCTCTCTCTGGATCAGACTGAGCAAGCTCAAGAAGCATCAACTGGGAAGTGGAAGGAGATCAGCATAAAGGTGGCTTCCCAGTCAGTCTTCCTGCTGACCCCACTTGAGGGGAGGGGCTAATGAGCAGAAGTAGCCAGGCTCTCAGAACAAGTTGGAAAGTTTCAGGGTTTGGAAGTGAAATGGCCTCCACAGGCTCATGTGCTTGAGAACTTAGCGCCTAGCTGGCACTGCTGTTTTGGGAGGGTGTAGACCCTTAGGAGGTGGGTCCCAGCTGGAGAAGATTGGCAGCACAGAGGTGAAACCTGGAGGCTCCAGTCCAGGCTCATTTCTAGCCTGAGCCTTCTCACTTTCCTGGTCCACTGAGATGTAAAGAAGTGATATCCCGTGTCACCAAATGGAACCATGTCCACTGCCCCAGATTCCTTCCTTGCTAAAAGGAACCGAAATAAACTTTTATCTGCCTAAACTGTTTCTGTCAGGTATTTTGGTCACAAGTAACAGTTAGATTAATGATTATATGGACAGGCTTTTAAAACCATCCAGTTGAGTCTCTTTTATGAATTGAAACTACTACAAGAGTCTCTCAGCCCTATCGTATACGAAGCCATAGCTTGCTTGAACCTGGAGGCAGAGGGTGGCTTGGCCTACCTGAAGATGAACAGGAAGTGTTGGTTAGGTTATATGCCAGATGCCTTCTGCTTATTCCACACAGCACAGAATGGGGCCTTTGGTTGAATGGGTCACTAATATAAGCATTTCTATGGTGCCCAAACTTCACCTGAAGGGTGCTGAAGGCACAGAGTACTCTGATGGCGAAGACTGAATAGCAGCTCTTAGGGGTGTAGAAAGTTCTAAAAGATGAGTTACAGACACTTCTGAGTGTGTCTGTGGCAGCCTCTCAGAAGGGGTGCTCTGGACATCAGCGGCAGTGTTACATAGGTTATATGAAATAAAATCAGAACAAGGAGAAAGCCACCCAACGCAGGTATCTTCTTTCTGTGTGTCTCTCTCTGCTTCCTTTCAGCCACGAGGTAAATAGCCTCTTACCCCATGCACTCCTGCCAGCAAGGCATCTGCTTCATCCTGTACCCAGGGTCAACAGTGTGAGACCACAGGCTGAAATCTCCAAGACCGTGAGCCAAAACCAGTGACCTTTTCTTTTGAGTGCAAACAGAAGAGTCGGGAAAACTGTGCTTCCTAACTTCTGACTCACTTTTGCAGAAGCAATAGTAGATGCTTATGGAAATGGAGAAGTCATTTTTCAACATTGTTATGCAGTTTTCAAAATTCTAATGACTGCATAATAGTCTACTTAACCAATCCCTGACGAATGGACATTAGGTTATTTCCAATTTTTCACTATTATAAATAACGCTATGATGAATATCCCTGTGCATAAATCTTGGTGGTTACCTCTGATCACGTGCTGAGGTGAAAGCAGTAGACATGGATTAGTGAGCTGAAGTAATGAGAAATCTTAAGGCTTTTCATACATAATTCTAATTTCCACAAAACCGCGTATAAATTTACAGCCCTATGTTTTTCCTTTAACCCCATGTTTCCAAGCAATGAACAAGAAATATGTTAACATCTTCTCAGCCTGAAAAGTGATCAATGGCGGGGCAGGAGATGGGGTTCGGCAGGTAAGATGTGTTTCTGTGCTCTTCTGGAAGACTGGAGTTCAGTTCCCAGGACCCATGATCTGTGGCTCCCAACTGTCTAGCTCCAGGAGATCCAATGCCTTCTTCATGCACACATGGGTGTACACACATGCACGCACACACACACACACACACACACACACACACACACACACTGTTCCCAGAAGGAAGAGAACACAGTTGATCTTCCAGCTTCAGCAGGAGGAAAGGCCTGCTTGCTTAGATCTCATTAGTGTGTCTCACTGCAGTTAGTGGGGGCCTCTGGGGTAGCTCAGGTTTCTCCCCAGCATGGAATCTGTGCTGCCCCTCCTTCAGTTCATGACCACACATCTAGGGTGTGAGAATTTTCACTAACTCCTCAGAGGTGACAGATATGTCTCTGAGGGCTTCAGAAGGTACCATGCCACCTAGGTACATTTTCTTTACTCATTTACCTATGCATAGGGACCAGGGTTGACCCCATATCTTGGCCGTAATCACAGAGTGGAGATGTTCTGGTTCTCTGGTTTGGATGCAGCCACTGGAAAGAGAGTCCCATTCCATACTTCATTTTATGCTCCATTTCCTGTTCTGTCCATGCTCCATTCAATGTTCCATATATGCTCTACTCCATGCCCCATCCATGCTCCACCCATGTTCCGTACATGCTCCATCCATTCTATCTGTAATTTTCCAGTTCTGGCTTTAGGAAGTCTTCCATATTGTATTCTAAAATATCTCAACCAAGCACAGTGGCCCAGCTGTGCATAGAAGTCTATGGGAAATGCACAGAGCCCATCATATCTTTAATTATAGCTTTGTTCTCAATCCTGTTGTGGTCCCCTTATTCTTTGTTTAGATTTCTTTATTTTGAAGTCCCAGTGTTGGGGAGGCTAAGGCAGGAGGGCTGTAAGTTCAAGGACAGACCAAAGGGATGCAGTCAATATTAGACTCTATAAAAAAGAGCCTACTGCTCTCTCTGTGTGTCTGTTGCTGTCTCTCTACCTCCATCTGTCTCTATTTCTGTCTCTCTCTTTGTCTGTTGCTGCTCCCCTCTCTTTCCTGAGCTCGGGTGCTAGCCTCCATCCTCCTGTGCTTGTTTGTATGGGCTATAGATTACAACTCTCCATAATGCAGAGGGGTTTCATTGTTTTCAGGCAAGTCATTGGTGTGTAATGGCAGGCCTCAGCTTCACCTCCACACATCTTTATAAGATTTTCCCCACCCATTGGTTCTGCATGGCTCTTGTCAAATGCTGATTCTGTTTGAATCATGTCAAATCTGTTCCTGAACATTATTTGCTTGTGAATGATTCCATAATAAGGACCTATTTTATTATATTCATAGTAAAATAGTAAGTATGCTTCACCCATGCTGCCCATACTAGGTTCTGTTATCAATTCCAGTGAGTTCCTTCTTGATTCTCTTTGGTTTTCTATGTATGGAGTTATCTTACAAGTAAAAGAACTACTTCTCAATATAGTCTCTCAATTTTTTAATTTGCTTTTGGGTGCTGGGTACTGAACAAAGGTCTTCATAAATGTTAAGACACACTGCCACTGAGCTGAAACCCCTCAATATCCTCTAAAATGTGTTTTTGTAAGTGTTCTTGAGTCAGAGACAGACAGACACACTGTGAGAAGCTTACTAACATCCTCAGCTCTTCAGAATCACTAAACAGCAGTGCAATCAGGCCAGCTTGGTGCCCACCCATGGCCCATCACTAGGGAGGCTGGGGTCGAAAGACTGCAAATACAAGGCACCCTGAGCTAACATTGAAACCCTGTCTCAGAAAACAGCTCCATCCTAAGGACAAAAGGGTCCGGCAATGAAAGTCTCCTTCCCTCATGGGGTGATACTGTGTCCATGCCTCCCGGGGGGTCTCACCATCTTCACACAGCTCTTTCACACGGGGTCTCACTATTAGCCCTGGCTGGCAAGGGTAGCTTCAAACACAGACTGCTCTTCTTAGAAGTCTTTGTTTGTGTGTTTTTTATACATAGTCTTAAACTGATTTCAATGTGTCTTTTTGAAGTTGTTCAATGTTATGTGGTTTCCATTTTTAGCAGAGCTGTGCATGGAAGTCTCTGGAAAGTCTACAGACTCCCTCCATATCTTTGATTATATCTTTGTTCTCGGTCCTATTTTGGTCTCCTCATTCCTTGATTAGATTTCTTAGTTTTGAATATTTTATTCATCATTTTAGGGAACCCGACCTCATTTATTTAGCAATTCTGCTGACTGCATATTTATGCTCGTTATTTCTGCTAATTCCCTCCTCCTGCTTTATTTTTTTAAAATATTTTTGCTGATTTGTTGAGTCTAATGGTCAGAGTACGTGTTTTCAATATTGTCTTGCTTAATAAGAGAAGCAGCTGAGAGTATTATTCTAATAATAGGTACGGCTTTGGCCGCAGCCCATGAATTTTCATCCTGTGTCATTCTCTCCTCGTTTTTCACATGGGCTGTGTTTGTTGTTGCATTCTGTCTTTTACCGAGTTATGCAGAAATGTGTTCATTAAATTTCAAGTAGTTTCTCATTTAACATTACTTATATGTGGTTTGTTTGCATGGCAATCAGATAATATGGCCATTAAAACATTTTAAAGAGTTTATTCATGTATTTTAGGAGTCTAATCGAATTATCATCATAAATATCCCAGGGGGGACTAGTGAAAAACCCCAAGCATTAGCATGGCAGAATTGGATGCAATATTATGAAATCAACTTTGCAAATAGACTTCCCTGACGTTGATGTATGAGGTGAGCTAAGAGTTAAACGGGACACAAATCAGAAAGCAAAGTCTGGCTATGGTTACCACTGAAACTGTGGCTCTGCACTCGTTCTTACATTTCTTGTGATTCAATATTGTTCAGGAGTAAAAACAATGCTGATAATCGTACCTGACATAGATAAAGAACAGGTACTGTGCCTACTGTGTGTCCAGTACAACTCCTGCTGACCAACTTTTCTTTTGCTTCAGCAGTGACATAAGGGTTTCCCGCAGTTCACAGAAGACTTGGAGCATCCATTAAGGCTGTTACAGGCAGGGAAACAAGTTAGTAAGGATGGAAGCGTATTCTGCTCCTTCTTTGACCTGGGGTTGGGTGTTATGTGTTACATTGTATTCTTCACCTTCTCTGACCCAGAGTTGGGGTTATGTGCTACATTGTATTATAACTGGCCCAGTTGGATGTTATGTGTTACATTGTATTATAGCTGACCCAGTTGGGTGTTATGTGTTACATTGTATTCTTTTCCTTTGCTGACCAGGAGTTGGATGCTATGTGTTACCATTGTATCATAGCTGACCCAGAGTTGGGTGTTATGTGTTACATTGCATTATGGCAACACTTGCATCTTCTTACCCCCTTGCACACCTCCTCCTTCTCTTTTTCCTCCTCTTTCTTTGAGACATGGTCTCACGGTGTAGCCATATCTGGTGTGGAGCTCTCTATGTATATCAGGCTAGCTTCAAACTCACAGAGATCTGCCCACCTTTGCCCACCAAATGCTGAGATTAAAGGTTTATGCCACTATGTCCAGTCCTGGCAACTTCTAATCACCCACAAGTGCATGAGCTTCCCGTTTATTCCTTTGTACCTCCACGAAAGGGTCTGCCTTTCACCCTGGACAGATTCTGATGCAAGGCTCTTAATCTCAGCTATCCTGCCTGCCGATGGCATCTAACAGGGCTCAAGGCACTTCCAGGCCATCCAATCAATTCTTTCCCCTAACATTAGCAACCCTCAAAGTCAGGACACCCTGTTTCCAAAGTCTACTGGAGCTCTGACATTTTTAAGGCCTCGCACCTTTGTTGACACTGGCTTCTTCTGTCCTTGCTCTTTTAACTCTGACCTCTGGAATAGCAGAAGCCACATCCTCACAAAGGCTTCCAGTCTCTTCCTTGGTGCCTGCAACTAACTCAGCATGTTCAGCTTGGTGAGAACAGAGGAGAGTGGGCAGGATGTGATACCTGTATCTTTAAGGTGGAACAGAAAAAGGCCTGTTTTCACAGGACAACAGAAGTAACAAAACATGGAAATACAATACAGAAACACATAAAACAATTTCCAGCATAGCAGCTGGACACTCCGATAAGAACAGTCAAAAGAACTTTGAAAAGAATGATGTTTTCTCTAGGATTTTTTTCTTTTTTTAATTAACATTTTTTCTTTGTTTTACATACTGACCCCAGTTGCCCTTCCCTTTTCTTCTCCCAATTCCTCTCCCCCACTCCCATTTAACCCCCTCTCCAACCACCCATCCCTCCTCTGTCTCCATTGGGGAAAAGGCAGGCCTCCCATGGGCTTGAACACAGCAGGGCACATCAAATTGAAATAGGACCAAGTTCCTCCCCCTGTATAAAGGCTGGACAAGGTAATCCAGCCTGGAAAACAGGTTCCCAAAAGCCAGCTAAGCACTAGGGACAGGTCTGATCTCGTTGTTAAGGTCATTACAAACAGACCACGCTACACAACTATCATTCACATGCAGAGGGCCTAGGTCAGTTACATTCAGGCTTCCTAAGTGTTGGTCCAGAGTCCATGCAATGACCTCATGAAAATTGCTGTCAAATGGATGGAACTAGAAAAAAAATCCTTCTGAGTAAGGTAGCCCAGACCCAGAAAGGCAAACATGGTATATTCTCCAGAAATTTGTATAATTTTTATTTTGAGAGTAGCATCATCTAGGCTTCACTATCCCTGTGGTGACGCCTGGAGCTGAGGAATGCCTTTAGCATCCCGAACTCCTGCGCTGAGTCGATTTAAGTACAATTTTATCTTTCTCTTTTCAGTAAGGCCTGTCTTCCTTTTTGTAGTATGACTGGATGCTTAAGAACATAAAAAATAACCGTAATGCTGTCATTAAAAAAAATATTTTGAAAAGATCAGGAACATTCAGGGTGGTATGATCAATATCATCTCTGAGAGCCTCATCCGCTATGCAGGCTCTGGTGGGCCAGTGCCAGTGGCTAGATATGCAACAGCTGGCCATGCCACATCCACATCTGCTGCCTGAGCTGAGGAGAAGCAGCTTGAAGGAAAGGAGGAAGAATTTGAGGAGTCTGATAATGATGTGGGCTTTGATCTTTTTGACTAAACGTCTTTGTTTAACATGTTCAATAAAAGGCTGAACTTGGGTTTTTTGTTTTGCTTTGTTGTAAGTTATTTAGAATTGGGAGAGATAGCTCAGAGGTTAAGATTTGCAACAGACCTGGGTTTGGTTCTCAGCTCCCATATGGTAGCTCACAGCCCTCTACCACTTCAGTTCCAGCATATCTGACGCCCTCATCTGGCCTCTGCAGGCACAAGCATGCAGGTGGTGAACAGACATATATATATATATATATATATATATATATATATATATATATATATATATGCAAAACATGTGTGTGCGCGCATGTGCTAGATACTAAGACACTATGTGCGAGAGAACATGTGTGAGCATAAGTCGCCCTTCTTAATATAATACTTAGCAAATCTATCAAATTTCCTTCAAATTTTCTAATTTTGAAATCTTCTGTTTTTAAGATATAAGAAATGTATGCTGGGTGGTGGTGGTGCACACCTTAATCCCAACACTCAGGAGGCAGAGACAGGTGGATCTCTGTGAGTTCAAGTCCAGCCTGGTCCACAGAGGGAGTTTCAGGACAGACTCCAAAGCTACAGAGAAACCGTGTCTTGGAAAAGAAAAAGAAAACAGAAAAAATTAGAAATGTAATTCATATATCTCAGCATCCTTTGGTCTTCCAGGATTTTAAACCTAAACATTTTTAGTTGACTCTCTTCCCTACCGCAAGTTCCCACAGTCGCCTCAGGCCATCCACCCACCCGCTCCCCGGTCATGTCCTATGCATCCTTTTGGGTCAACAATTTCCAGTTTTATTCATTTTTTTCTTTAAGTGTTATGTTTTTTACAGCTGACTAACATTCCGTTGTGCACCTGTACTGCATTTCCATTATCTATTCACCCACTGATGAACATCTACGTGGCTGCCAGTCCTTGCCGTTTCAAGCAGAGTGGCAATAACCATGGGTGTGTACCGTATCTCTGTTGTAGGACACAGCGTCATTTGGGAATAAGCCCCGGGGATATCACTATGGCAATTCAATCTTTAAAAGTATCGTGTTTACAAAACCCCACACTGTCTTCCATAATTTGTGCATTCATTTGCAATCCCACAAGCGGCAAGGAACGGTTCTTTCTCCCCACACCCTCTCCGGCATTTGCTGCCATTCGTTTACTTGATGGTAGCCATTCTCGATTAAATCATCGTGCGGTGTCTGTCGCACACCTCAGCCACATTTACAACGTCTCTTGGTTGTGTCTGTCAGTCCTTTTCACTTAAAGAATGTCTTCCATTTTTCTCCATAGGGTCAGCTTTGTGGTCACAGATTCCTTTATTCTGACCTTATCATGGAATGCTTTTCTTTCTCCATCAGTTACAGGTTGGCTGCGAGGAGTTGCCTCAGTTGACCGTTGCTGTCTCTCAGAACTTGAACTGTATTATTTCGTGACTTCTTTGCTTTGAAGGCTTCTGTTGAGAGGTCGGCTGTTATTCTGATGGGCCTGCTTTTTGTTGTTCTGCATACTTAGCATTTTAACCCTAATATGATGTGAGGAGTTTTCTGGCCCTGCCTATTTGGTATTCCATAGGCCTCTTGTACCTGGATGTCATCTTCTTTCCCTGGATTTGGGAAATTTTCTGTTATGATTATATTGGAAATATAGTCTATGCATTTGGCATAAGATTCTTCTTTCTTCTTCTTCTTCTTCTTCTTCTTCTTCTTCTTCTTCTTCTTCTTCTTCTTCTTCTTCTTCCTCCTCCTCCTCCTCCTCCTCCTCCTCCTCCTTCTTCTTCTTCTTCTTCCTCCTCTTTTTCCCTTCTTCTCTTCTCCCTCCTTCTTCTACTATTTCTTCTCCTCATCCTCTTCTTCCCCCTCCTCCTTCATCCATAATATGTGAATTTAACTTTTCATGGTGTTCTAAAGATATTTATCTTCCATGCTTTCATGCTTTAAAAAAATACTGCTGTTATGATTGAATGATTCATCTACTCCCTCCATATCTTTAAAGCCCCGATATCCTGCCCTCCACTTGATCCCGCCTATTGCTGAGGCTCTCCACTGAGATTTGCTTTGGCTTACTAAATTTTTAGTGTCCAGCTTCATTTCAGTTTTCTGTTCTTTCATTATTTCTATGTCTTTACAAAATTCTATTTTCATACACTGTAACATCTCCCTTTTCCATTCAGCCATATTATTCTGTTGGAATTTGTCCAGAAGTTTATCTATAACCTCTTTTGTTTCCTTAAACACACTTATTACTCTTATTTTGCACTCTTTGTCCAAAACAGCATCTAAGTCTCTGTCATTGGGGTAGCTTCCTCGGAAATTGGTAGTTTGGGGAGGAGACATGTTATCCTGGGTCTTTTCATGTAACTTGGATTTTTTCCCTTGGGTCTTATACATCAGAAATTTGGCCATTCGGCTATGTTTTAAAAACATTATTTAGTTTTCATCACCAGGAGTTTTGCAGTGTTCAGTGGGGCCTAGGTTGTGGTAGGGCTGAAGCCTCTGCCACCTTCTATGCCTCCCCTGCCATGGTGTACTGTGAGCAACAGTCTTGTACCCTGTAAAGATTTGTCACTTGTATTGATTTAATAAAATGCAGATTGGTCAGTAGTCAGGCAGGAACTATAGGTGGGGTGACCAGAAAAGAAGAATTGTGGAAAGAGGAAGGATAAGTTCACAGTTGTCACAGAGATGCAGAGGAATCAAGATGACAAACGCCTCACTGATAAAAGGTACCAAGCCACGTGGCTAAAACAGACAAGAATTATGGGTTAATTTAAGGTGTAAGAGTTAGTTAATAAGAAGTCTGAGCTAACAGGCCAACCAGTTTATAATTAATGTAGGCCTTTGTGTGTTTCTTTGAAACTGAACAGCTGTGGGACTGGGAGGGACAGAAACCTCTGTCAACCATGGTGGACTCTGGAATTACAAGCCAAAATATAGCCTTTCTTCCATAACCTACATTTGCCCAGATATTTTATCACAGCAATAGAAAAGTGACCGATGCCTCTGTTGAGGGGTTAGGAACAGTAACCGCAATGGCAAAGGGTCAGCTCTCCCACCTTGTAGAGGTTACACAATAGCAATTTAGCAGTGGAACAAAGGCTGTAGTCTCATATTTTACATTTGTTGAGATTTCCTTTGTGTCCTTCCTTGTGAGCATATAAGATTTGTCAGTATTTTCAGCTTATTTTGAACCTAATTTTGTGTGTCTATGTATATGGAAAGAAAGAAATTTAGATATATTAAGAAATACCTATGAATGCATGATTCAATTTCTTATGCTTTTTTTTTCATTCTCTCAAATGTTATTGCTGCAATAGTAAAATAACCCAAATAACGATTGCCTGTAACGATGCTGAGGATAAATAGAGACATGTCAGCAGTATTCGCAGATGAAAGTGAGCTCCTAAAAACATAACAAAGAGCAAAGGTAACGAGTGAGGAGGGCCATGGAAACGGAAGCCTTTGTGCCAACAGAGGGGATGCCAGGGAAAACCAAATTAATTTTCCCCACAGGACACAGAGCAGAGCTGGGGCTCTCAGGTGACGATCACTGGGGTTGCACATGTGTCCTGAGCAGCGAGGTGCCAACCCTTTGCCTTTTCCAATCTCCATGGCTTCCGCACGAGGCCCATTCTGTCTCTGTGGGGACCGGAACTTTATCGTCTTTAGAATGCGGAGACTACAGATGATGGGGAGACTAGATACAGCTGTGGATACAGCTGTGGAAGACAGTACTAAATTAAAGACCATGGAACAAGGGAGAACAAAACCATAAGGGTCACACCCACACCTGATCCCTTGTCCTATTGCCACAGTGTCAGCAAGTGGGTGCAAGGATGTGAGAGGGTTCTCTTGTGTAGAAATCCAATGGCCATAATAAAAAGGGGCTGTTCAAAAACAACAACAACAACAAATGCCCAGGCTATACAGAAAGTCACCATGTAGCACCGATTGACTTTGAATATGTGGCACAATTGGGAACTAGTAAAACTAAAAAAAGAGGTGGGGCCTTGTATTGGCCTTAGGTCACTGGGATGTGTTCTTGAAGGAGCTGGTGGGACTTAGCCTGTTGCTTTATCTCTTTTTTCTTTCTAAGTATGTATATGTGAGCTGGCTTTGCTCATCATTGATGTCCCTCAGTAAGCACAGAGGTCATGAAGCCAGTCAATAATGGACTAGAACCTCAAAAAAGAAGAAAAAGAATAAAGTCAGCTTTAAAGGAAAAAAGGAACCCTTTTTGATATAAGGTGACTTATCGGAGCTGTTTGTTACAGTGACGGGAGGCTGAGAAGCACTGTGAACTGTTTTTGTTGGTCATACACCCAGTGCTTACAAACCAACCATGAGGATCAGGGCACAATACACTGACAGAACACAGGTGACAAGAGGGAGACTGAGAAGATTCCATGGGTGGGTAGGTGGTGGCAGAAACACATCAAAATATCCAAGAATCCAAGAAAAACCAGAAAATAAGATAGGAATGTTGTAAGCCAAATGAGTATACATATAATTTCCACAGCATAGGTAGGTGCGCACAAAGTGCTAAGACATGTGACTAGCTGATTTTTGCCTCTTTTTGAAAGATTTTCTTCTCAGTTTGTTTTTCAATTTTGTGCTTATGTGTGTGGCTGTATTTTACACACAAGAGTGCATTTCTCAAGGAGGGCAGAAGGGGGCATCGGATCCCTTGGAACTACAGTTAAAAGCAGCTGTGAATAACCTGATGTGAGCTATGGGAACTGGGGTCAGGTCCTCTGCAAGAGGAGCATGTGATCGTAGCTGTCAAGCCATCTCTCTGAAACCCCAGAGAAATGATTATGCAGAGAGCAGAAAGCAAGCTAAAAAGCTGAACAGTGGCCAACAGCAAAAGAATAAGAGCATTGTAGGGAAAGACTGCTCTATACCTTTGACCAGGCAGAAGACGATACGGTCACTTTAGTATCAGCATTCATTACTATCTAGTCAGCAGTTGTGATGGAGATGTAACCAGCAGCAGAGGATGGGAAGTGGACAAAGGACATGTGAGAGCAAAGAGAGGATCACGGAATAGAAAATCAGCTCACTCCTAGGGCTTGAGTGAGAAATGTCTCTCAGAAGTTCATGCATATCTTTGAACATGAACACTTGACCCCCACTGAGCTCTGTTTAGGGAGTTATTGAACCCTTAGGAGGTAGAGCCTTGCTAGAGGAAGTATGTCATTAAGGGGTGGGCTTTGAGGTTTTATAGCCTCATCTAACTTCCTGTCCATTCTCTCTGCTTCCTGTGAATGGCTAAAACTATGATCAGCCGGCTTCCTACTCCTGCTGCCTTGCCATGCCTCCCTGTCTTTGTTGAACTCTTCTCCCTCTATAACTGTACACTACAATAAACTATTTTGTAAGTTGCTTTTGTCACAGCATGAGAAAAATAATGAAGATGATAGCATGACATGCTTGTCTAACAGGAAATGGAAACCACTAACTTTATAAATATATATAAGCACTAACTGTATAAATGTATATAATAAAATCAAGAAAGCCTCTTGTCTAAAGAAACTGGAGTAGGAGAGAAAAAAGTGAAGCAAAGCCTTACTTTTCATAATACAAAATTATATATAGTTATATGCAAAACTTTGGAATACTTTATATAATAGTGATTGTACATAAGTTGATTAGAGTCAACTTTATCCACTGTGTTTACAGACATAGATTATTAATAAAAGATGCTCAGAAATTACTGTTTTTTAAAAGGGTGATTGTGTGTGTGTGTGTTACAAAAGCATAACTTTTTGCTGTCTTCAAACTCCAACTGAAACAGTCTTCCACAGATTAGTCTCCTGGTCCTTAGCCTCTATCTTTATCAGTTCTCAGGATTTCAGACTCAAAAAGAAACTGAACCACATGTTCCCCTGAGTGTTCTGGTGGAGAAGGTCATGACCCTCACCTTCTCAAGTCCACAATGGTGAGCCAGTTATGTAGAGTGAATTTGTGTGGGATGGCATCTCCCTATCCCATGTGGGATACTGGTTGCTATTGTTTTGCACTGTTCTTCTCTGTTTTTTGGTCACGTGGGGGGGGGCAGAGAAAGCCTTGAGTGGAAGTGTGAAGAGGGGATGAAGTCCTCTGGGAATGCGTGTTGTCTGATGTGGAACCCCATGCCTCAGCCCCATGGGAGTGGCCAAGCCTTCCCCACAGTGAGGCTCAGAGGAGTGGCCAAACTCATAAAAGAGTGGCAATGCCTTCCTCTGTGCTGAGTGTAAAGGCTGATGGCATGCACAAGGGTTTATGAAGGATTGGCCATTGTTTTCTAAAACTACCAACTGCAGCTTCTTGTTTTGGGATAAGAGGAACCTGAGAGTGCTCAGCTACAGACACCTCCTTCATAGACACCATAACCCTCCCTCCTGGGCTGGCATAGGAAATATGCTGAGGTTCTTTGTTCCTCTGTAGTGAGTGCTACTGCCTCAGGGTCAGACAGCCCACCTGACTCCAGTTTTTCTGCCCACGTGTTTGACGGTCTTTCTTCATCTCTGCCCACCCCAGTCAGGTTTGCAGGAGCTCACCAAGCAGGATATGACAGCCACTTTGGTTTATCTGCTTGGCTTGTGGGATTTACGGTTGTCTATTTTTTTCATAGTTGTTCATTTTGAGAGTAGCTGAACTTTGCAGATCAGATCCTTAGCATTTCTTTCATTGGTTTAAGAGTGTTGAAGCCATTGTGCCTTTGACTTTTGTCGGTCTCCCATCTCTCATATCTTGAATCTGGACCTGTGAGGGAGCATATGTGACACACATGACACATTCTCCTTTTACATCTGTTGAACCTGTGCAATGAAAATTTTTATTTATTTATTTATATATCTCTCTGTGTGTGTGTGTGCGTGTGTGTGTGTGTGTGTGTAAGTGCTGTCTTAGGTTTTCTCTTACTGTAATGAAGCACCATGTCCGAAATCATCTTGGAGAGGAAAGAGTTCATTTGGCTTACACTTCCACATCACAGTTCATTACTGAAGGAAGTCAGGGCAGGAACTCAAATAGAGAAGGAACCTGTTTGCAGGAGCTGATGCAGAGGCCACGTAGGCGTACTCCTTACTGACTTGCTCCTGTCGCTTGTTCAGCCTACTTTCCTGTAGAATCTGGAACAAACAGCCCAGGGATGGTGCCACTCACAATGGACTGGGCCCTCCCACACCAATCTCTAAGAAGATACCCCAGAGGCCTGTCTACGCCCCAGTCTTTGCTGCCCCTGTCAGGGACCTCTAACTTGGGTCGGCAAAGACAAGCACATGAGTGCAGTACCTCTGGACCAAAAAGGGCATGGGAAGAGTCGCTGGAGCCACAGGCTGCCCTACATGGATAATGGGACCCTAACACAGGTCCTCTGCAACATCACCTAATGCTGGGCTGTTTTTCCAGCTCTACTGAGAATTTTTAAATTCTTACAAATAAATTATTCTTTCAAATGTTGCTGGCCATTCTTTGGGATTCAGAGTTTCATCTTGCCACTTTCCTAGTTCCTCTTTACTAAGCACAATTGGCGTGCCCTTTAAGAATTCTGAATTTTGTTACTGCTGTGGTTATTGCTTTTGTAGGAACGGTGATCCTGTGGTGTCTTCTTTTTCAGTTTCTTCTTGCCATGGTGGTTTACAGTCTCATCTGCTTTTGAACTTTTAATTGAGCACAGGTTCCTTAGAATTTTCTCTACTAAATTTAAAGTGGTTCCTCCAAAGAAGATTTAGTTTTGCCTTGCTGGGAATCTGACAGTATTGCCAACCTGAAAACTTTATATTTTCACTGGAGTCTTCAAGCCATGCTTGACAGATAAACTGCTTTGACAAATTCATGAAATTACTTATAATGAAAGTATGAAAGTCTTTCTCTTTCTTTCTCTCTCTCTCCTCCCTCCCCTCGTGTGTACATGTGTATGTATATATGTATGTGTATTTATGTGTGTAACTGGAAATAGAACACCGAGCCTCATTAGTGCTAGGCAACCACTTGGCCACTGAGCCACGGCCCAGCCCCTCACTGGGGGATTCTAGGCAGGGGCTCTACCACTGAGCCACACCCCAGCCCCTCACTGGGGGATTCTAGGCAGGGGCTCTACCACTGAGCCACACCCCAGCCCCTCACTGGGGATTCTAGGCACGGGCTCTACCACTGAGTCACACCCCAGCCCCTCACTGGGGGATTCTAGGCGGGAGCTCTACCAATGAGTTATGTCCCCAGTCCCTCTCTGGTAGTTCCAGGCAAACACTAATCCAATCCATTACATTATCTCCCCAGCCTTTTATGTTTCATTTTGAAATAAGATCTCACTAAGTTCCCAATACTTCTTTTTAATTTATAGTCCTTCCGCTTCAGCCTCCTGAGTATCCGGGATGACAGGCCTGTGCCAG
Organism: Microtus pennsylvanicus; assembly: GCF_037038515.1. NCBI lineage: Eukaryota > Metazoa > Chordata > Mammalia > Rodentia > Cricetidae > Microtus > Microtus pennsylvanicus. The sequence goes on along the minus strand of NC_134579.1, from coordinate 130,516,014 downwards.
CAAGCCCAGTTTTATATTTAAAAATTCTTTAAGAATCTTTCTTCTTTTCAGCCTCTCCATGTGTATTCAGAGACAAGGGAAGAGGGATGGGTTTGCCCTTCCTCTTGCAGGGTTTACCTTCTCATGGGTATGTCTGTTAGGGATGCTGGCCATGAGTAGCCACCTCTGATAGTCCTGCAGGCCTCAAACACATTGTTGTGTGGCCAAGACTGCATGCCACATTATTGCATCTTCTGCTGTAAAAGTTTTTGTCTAGACACAAGGGATCTCACATTGAAAAAACCAATCTGTCCAGTTCCATCTTCTCTTTGCTTCCAAGAGCAGCCCAATGTTTCTGCTGTTGTAACTGCATTTCCATCCATTTGAGGTTTTACTTTCCTTATGAAATTCATTTCACCAGAGCACTGTGGGGAAGTCATTCGCTCTTCTGCTCTTCTCATTAGGCTTGCAAATGACCTTGGGAACACAAAGCTAGGAGAATGGATGCCTTTCTGCAGCCCAGAGAAACTTCCACCATTGTCTTCTTGAAATTCTGATTTGGGGAGCAGAGGCAGACAGACCTCTGTGAGTTGGAGGCCAGCCTGGTCTACACAGTAAGAGCCTGTCTCCAAGAGGAAGAGAAACATGAAAGGAAGGGAGGGATGGAAGAAGAGAAGGAAGGCAGGAAGGTAGGTAGGTAAATTACAATGCTCCTGGTCTTTTGGGGGGATGTCAATAGTATGTATTTTTCTACTCCTCATTTTGGGCACTTCACATATTTAACTATGGATAACTGTAACTATTAAACCCAAAGAGGTCATGAGTTTGAGAAGGAGTAGTGGGGTGGGGGAGGAGTTAGAGGAAGGAGAGAAAGGGGTGAAGATGATGTAACTACAGTAGTGGGGGTGTGGGAGGAGTTAGAGGAAGGAGAGAAAGATGTTAGAGGAAAGGGTGAAGATGATGTAACTACAGTACTCATGTGTGAAAGTCTCAAAACAATAAAAAGTGAGTCAAAAAAAAGAACAAATGCTTGAATATTGTATTTGAGAGACTGGATTTCTTCTCCTTTTTGTGTGCCATATGGATCTTGGATTATTTGTGCTCCTGGCCCAAAAGGCAAGCTGTACCATGCTGGAGCTGAGGGAGGGGCTTGTCTTCCTTGGATCCTGTGGGCCTTGTTCTCCCCCTGGGCTTGATTTTCTCGGTGTCACCAGTTTTGTTTGAATATCTGTTATGTCATTTTCCCCTGTGGTATAATTCTGCTCGTTTCTTTATAGATGTTTCATAATTCGGGCGAGTGCCCTTTGACCTCCGTCTGTCTGCTCTCTCACATGCTATTCACTTGACTCTATAGAGTCCATTTGTTTCCCGCTAGGCTGAACAGAAAGCACACATTCAATAATGCTGGAGATTTTCAGGGCGGTATGACTGCCACGGTATCCTCTTCTTAACGCAGTCTTTTCATAGGTATCTTTTTTTGGGCCACATTATTCAAGCTAAAACAAGAAGTTGACCAAGCTAAGAACATTCTCCAAACGGTGTGGGCTGTCTCCTCTCATCCCATCTCCATATCCACCTGACTACCCACAGCTCAGATGAAACTCGAAGATGACTTGCCATGAGTTTACAATCCCGGTTAGTCACAAGGCGGCTGGAGAGGACTGGAGAGGATGTAGGAGACAGTCATAGCAGGAAAATGCCAAAGTGTTCTGATTCCCTTTCTGTGTTTTTTTTTTTCCTAATGCCAAAAACAATATTCTATTTCAATAGGGAGTTTTGTACTGGGCTCTCCTCCAGTGTAGTGTGTCCTTCATCTCTAGCTTCCCAGTCCGGAATTGGGAAGGAGTTGTTGCCATGGTGACCCTCTGATGTCTGGGCTTCCTATATTTACTTCCGCTGTAGATACTCTTGACCTTCTGGAAAGATAAAATCTTGGTGTCTGTTCTTGGGGATCTCAGGGCAGACCTGTCTGTTCACAGTTTCATCTCACTACCCAGATGCAGGTGTTTGCAATCGCTCTGTGATGGTCTCTCAAAAACAAACACATGACCAAGGTAATCTAAGACAGAAGACCACAAGTTTCCTTGCAGGCCTCTGATTACCTCAGCACTACTCGCAAGAGCCAAGTCTTGAGTCAACAGATGAATGAATGGATAAAGAAAGTGTGATATGTGTACACCATGGAATAGTCTTCAGACATAAAGAAGAGTAAAATCGGGCCCTTGGAAGGGAAAACACATGGAAGTGGAATCCATCTTGTTAAGAAATTGAGGGACAATCCATGTAAATTCCATATTTTCTCATGTTTGGTATCTGAGATTTTTATATACCTAAATAAATACTAGTGTATATTCTTATTTCATGTGTATATGTACAGAAAAGAAGGGAGACTGTGTGGAGAGAAAAGGAGAGGGTGAGGGGAAGAGAAACAAGAGAGACAATGAGATAGAAGGCTGAAGAGATGGCTCTAGAGGTCCCAAGTTTGGTTCCCAGCACCTACACTGGCTCCTGTAACTCAGCTCTATTGGGACCCAACACCTCAGGGCTCTGCAGGCACCTGAATTCCTATTGGGGCATATGTATATATATGCATATATAAATGTATATATAATTACATAAAATAAAATTTTTAAAAAGAAGTAATAGAACACAAATATAAGCAAAGATCATGATGTTCATCTAGGAAAATGTCATAACACGAGCTGTTATTTTCTACAATGAATGCACACACTAGCTTTTAAAAAGTAGGTCTGGGTTCCTTTGTCCCTGCTTTGAAAGTGCTTTTGAAAAGTGGCGAGCCACCATTTTTCTAGTGCACGTGAGAGGAGCTCATTGGTTCTGACGCTCTGTTTACAGCTTTCCGGGGTAGGTGTTGGCCCAGCACGCCTACTCATGTCCTGTTGTCATTCTGGACGGTACCTGCTGGAGGGAGCTAAATATTTAAGCTCCTCACCCAACTCTACCCACGAATGTGTCTGACTGAGTCTTCAGCAGATATTACTCAGCAGCTATATATACATGAATATATATAAAGTACCCACCTCGGCCTGTTTCTGTTGCTATAGCAGAAAGTTTGTGACTGAGTAATTTACAAGGAAGCTTATTTTGGTTTGTGACCTATCAAACCCAAGACTGGATAGCTGCATCTAGCTAAGGCTTCATGACACTTTGGCTCATAGTAGAAGAACCAGGACAACAGATACTCATGAATGAGACGAATGAACGACGTGGCTTTGTAACAACGGCGTGTACACTCGTCATAACTAACCCCATGCTCTGAGAGGAAGAACTCACTCCATGAAGAAAGGCCTCGCTCACTCCACAGCTTAAACACCTTCCAGGAGACCCACCGCCTGGAGCGCGGAGTGTGACACTGGAGTTAAGGCTCCTCAAATGGATGAACTCAAATCTCAGCAGCATCGCTCATGCCTGGCATGTTCTAGAGGCCAGATACACCAGAGAACAAAGCAGGTGGACATCCCGCGAAGAGGGGATGGGTGACTGGTCCGTCATAAACAAGAAGGTACCTGTGTCACAGTAAAGGAAAATGGGGTAGGAGGGGATGTGAAGAAATCACACTGAGGTGACAATGTGTGAGCAAAAGCGCAAGGGAGGTGAGCAGGAAGTCCACGTGGCTTCATAAGACAGCTTGGGACAAAGTGGAAAACACAACGCTCAAAGTCCAAATGAGACCCCGTGGGGATATTTGAGACATTGCCAGGGAGAGGGGAGCCTGGGCAGAAGGAACAGGACAGTGGAAGATGAATTGAGAGGTCACAGAAGCTTGAGTTCCATCAGAGGTACTGGACTTGATAGTTATTAAAAGAGAAATGGGGAGCCACAGATAGTCTTGGAGCAGAAACTCAGGACTTAACTTGTGCCTCGCACATCACTCTGTCGGCACTGGGGAACACGGAAGTACTGGATGCGGCTATAACCCCCAAGAGCTGGCTAACAGTCCCCAAGATCACTGAGTTTGCTAGATGAGTTGCATACCCAGGCAGCACACAAGAATCCTGTTGTGTGAGAATCATGCTTTTAAAATCCCAAGGCCAAGGTCACACCCTGGACAGATTAAGCCAGGGCCACCAGTAGGTGCTAGGCATTATTGTACTACAGATCTCCCTAAGGGGCAGGATGCGAGGCTGGGTCACCAACCACTGTTCTACTAAAACCTTTGGCAGGATGTTTTTTTTTTTATTTGACTGCATCCATGGCTCAGATTTGGCACATACTAATACACCAAATTTCAGTTGTTCTTAAATAAAAACCTAATACATTGATAGAAGCAGACACTGTAAAAAGCAGAGGGGGACATGGGGAACAGGTCACTGTCAGAGACAGTTGCAGCTCCCACCTGCTCCAATATCACCAGGTTATGAAATCATGGTTTAGGTCACGTACGGGTTTTATCCCAAGGTCAGGCTCATCTTCCAGAATGCACCCCTTGAGGAAGCCTGTTTATCCCTGCAGAGCCCTTGAGGAAGCCTGTTTATCTCTGCAGAGCCCCTGAGGAAGCCTGTTTAATCCCTGCAGAGCCCCTGACCCACTCGCAAATGTTTCACAAGGCTGAGCTGCAGCTGCTGGGCAAATGCCACATGGCCAGCTGCCACTCTGGAAGTGGGGAACACTTCTGGATCTCATCTGGTAGATGAATCTCACATACATATTACATGCCAAGAAGAGCTGTGTTCACATCACATAACTAGGAGCACCAACTGGCCCCACTGCAAGCTCTTGAGATAGACTACCCAGACTTAGACCCTAACCAAGGGAAGGAACTGGCTGTGTATACTTTAGCCCACGCAGAGCCATCAGGACAAATGGCTCCTGAACAGTTAGAATCTGTGATGTTGATTTGAATTCAAAGTTCCATCCTTGAAAAGTTTCTTAGTGCGTGTGTGTGTGCATGTGTGTGTAGTCAGAAATTTCCTGCCTCAGAGCCACTCAGTCCAAAATATCTGGCAGTTGCTGCCCAAATTATCACACAGAGGCTTAATATTACTTATAAATGCTCAACTAATAGCTCAGGCTTATTATTAACTAGCTCTTACATTTTAAATTAGCACACATTTCTTTTTATTTATTTATTTATTTAAGGTTTCTACCTCCTCCCCTCCACCGCTTCCCATATCCCTCCCCCTTCCCCAACCAAGTCCCCCTCCCTCATCAGCCAGAAGAGCAGTCCCGGTTCCCTGCCTTGTGGGAAGTCCAAGGACCACCCACCTCCTTCCAGGTATAGTAAGGTGAGCATCCAAACTGCCTAGGCTCCCACAAAGCCAGTATGTGCAGTAGGATCAAAACCCAGTGTCATTGATCTTGAATTCTCAGCAGTCCTCATTGTCTGCTATGTTCAGCAAGTCCAGTTTTATCCCATGCTTTTTCAGACCCAGTCCAGCTGGCCTTGTTGAGTTCCCAATATATCATCCCCAATGTCTCAGTATGTGGGTGCACCCCTCGCAGTCCTGAGTTCCTTGCTCATTCTCTCTCTCCTTCTGCTCTTGATTTGGACCTTGGGATTTCAGTCCGGTGTTCCAATTTGGGTCTCTGTCTCTGTCTGCTTTCATCGCCCCGTGAAAGTTAATCTTTCATACAAACTTGTGCAACCACTTTGGAAAGCAGTGTGGCGGTTTCTCAGGAAATTCGGGATCAATCTACCCCTGGACCCAGCAATACCACTCTTGGGAATATACCCAAGAGATGCCCTATCATACAACAAAAGTATATGCTCAACTATGTTCATAGCAGCATTGTTTGTAATAGCCAGAACCTGGAAACAACCTAGATGCCCTTCAATGGAAGAATGGATGAAGAAACTATGGAATATATACATATTAGAGTACTACTCAGCAGTAAAAAACAATGACTTCTTGAATTTTGCATACAAATGGACGGAAATAGAAAACACTACCCTGAGTGAGATAAGCCAGACCCAAAAAGAGGAACATGGGATGTACTCACTCATATTTGGTTTCTAGCCATAAATAAAGGACATTGAGCCTATATTTCGTGATCCTAGAGAAGCTAAATAAGAAGGTGAACCCAAAGAAAGACATATAGTCATCCTCCTGGAGATTAGCACACATTTCTTATTTACACTCTGCCATGTAGCAGTACGTTTTCTCAGTATGACAGGCTCATCTTGCTCTCTGGGCATCTTATTGGTGTCCCCTGACTCCTCCCTTCTCCTTCCCATCATCTTAGTTTGGTCACCCTGCCTGCACTTCCTGCCTGGCTACTGGCCAATCAGAGTTTTATTAACCCAATTAGAGTGACAAAGGTACAAGAGGATGTGTGTGTGTGTGTGTGTGTGTGTGTGTGAGAGAGAGAGAGAGAGAGAGAGAGAGAGAGAGAGAGAGAGAGAGAGAGAGAGAACGTGGAATTTTCCAAAAACTAAAATATAAACTCAGTAAAGTCAAAAGTAGCATACTGGTTCACCATGTTGTCTCATGCCTTTAATGCCAGCACTCAGGAGGCAGAGGCAGGAGGATATCTGGATATCTGTGAGTTTGAATTTGTACAATAATCATACACTACAGGCCCTGGTAGCCTAGGCCTAGAATCCTACCACTGAGACTTACTTACTACTAAGACTGAAACAAGATGATTCTACATTCAAGGCTAGCCAGGGTAACAGATCCAGACCAATCCTGAAAAGACAAACTCTGGTAGGGCAGGCAATGAGCTATGAGAGAGCCTTACACTGCCATGGAAAGTTCTAGAAAACCATTTACCACTCATGAAAAGGGGCAGAGTTGACAGTCCTTAGTCCTCCTTCAGCCCCTGAGTCTCCTTCAGTGACACCAGCTGACAGAGTCCAGCATAGAATCATCTGGAAATGCAGAAACTGTCAGTGTCCAGCTGCAGAATTACAACGTAGGAGGTGACTTTGACAAGACAGGAATGCCAGCACAGTCATGTGCCATTTTGTATTCATTTGTGGTTACTTATTATGGGAATGATTTGCTCACTGGTTGTTTGTGTTACAAAATACACCTTCCCTCTCTGTGATCTGTCCTGCACTTCGTAGAATGCCTTTTGAAAAGTCTCATTTTTTTTTTACTTATTTATGAGTGTTTGTCAGAGTGAATTTATGTATATCATTTACATGAAGGTGCCAAGAAGGCCTGAAGAGGGCATCAGCACCCACCCCCACCCCCCAAGCTGGATCTGCAAGTCATTATGAGTCGCCTGATATGGGTGCTGGGAACTGAACCTGGGTCCTCTGCAAAAGCAGCAATGCCCTTGCCTGCGGAGCTATCTCTCCTGTCTTTTTAATAAGCAAGACATTTTCCCTTGAAGACAATTTCAATCTTCTTTGACAGTGAGTAGTGCTTTTCAAATCTGGTGTAAGAAGTCTTTTCTACCCTAAGATAAAAAGAATAGTTTGATTTGCCTCTGGGTGCTTGCTTATTTTCCTTTCAGTTTAGACTTACAATCTATCTGGAATAGACCTTTGTGTTTGAGTGAGGTGGGGTGAGGTTAGAACTAAGTCTCTTTCCCCATCTTTCATTGCCCACTTACTCAACAATATCTGTTGAAGGGATAGGATTTCCCTTTGCCATGTGAATTCTGTTATAAACCCAAGACACTCACTCTTTCTCTCCTTCTCTTCCTCTTTCCATCTCTCTCTCCCTTTCCTTTTTCATACCCTCCCCCTCTCTGTCTCTTACTCTTACCTGTGCTCTCTCCTCTCCCCACTACCAATTTGCCCCAACCCTGAGTCATCCCCTGAGCCTAAATTGTTGTAACTTTGCGATCACTTTGAATAACCAATAGAATAAGACATCCACCTCCTTCTAAAGAGTTGCTTTGACTATCTCTGGGCCCTCAAAAACTTCATTAAAATTTAAACCAAGCTGTTAACTCACTCCCCTCAAAATTCTGGTGTTTTTATTTGAATTGAATTAAGTATATAAATTATTTTGGAAGTTAAAATATAAAGCAATGTGGTACATGAAGCATTTGTTTATATTTTAATAATTTATACTATATTGCAATTATATTATATTTTGTAGTTTAGCAATGTATTTCAGATTTTATAATTATGATTTTTAAAGACAGTTTTATTATTTTAATTATATGTGTGTCGGGTGCATAAGCTTACATGTGCACATGGATGTGGTGCCCATAGGGGCCAGAGGGGGCGTTATATCCTCTAAAGCTCAAATTGCAGGTGGTTGTGAGTCATCCAACACAAGAGAAGAGCTGGGAATCAAGCTGAGATCCTCTGTAGGAGCAATATATATTCTTAAATACTGAGCCATTTCTCCAGTTTTAACAATATAATGATGATTCATAATAAAAAATATTTTATATTTCTAGCACAGAGGCCTGACCTGCCTCTCATGAAACATATTTCTATGGTGTGAGTATAGTGATGGTCCCTTGGTTTTTACTTTTTTATGATTCTGGGCGTTGAACCTAGGGCCTTCTAATCCAACTTGTGTGCCTCAATGTGTAGATTTCTATCTCTCTTATACTTACTTTCCTTAATGCTGTGAAACAAGAGTACTTTTATTTCCACAGTCTGATAAATTTTCAAATGTGCTTGAGTGTTTTCAGGCTCACTATTTTCATAGATGAATTTAGGTATTTCCATAAAATATAATTACTCTGTTCAGAAGCACTTTAACTTCTATGTTCTAGTAGTAAATCTTGATGATTTAAGTCCTTCATTATTTTTTCCTGAGACCATAGTGACAATTCTAAAACATTCTTTTCTCTGTATATACATTATAATAACATCGCCTTGTTTTATACTTTAATATACCAGTTTCAAATATGTTTACTAATTAATTTGGAACAAATTTACACTTTTTGAGGACTGATCTTTTTATCATAGAACTATAAGTTTTAGTTCAGTTTAATGCTTCTTTTATATCTCAAACAAACTTTCATAGATATTATTAAGATTTATTTTATTGTGTATGTGTATATGTGTCTGTGCATGTGAATGCAGTGCCCAAGGTGGCCAGAAGGGGGAGTCCTTTTCCTGGAGCAGAAGTCACAGGTGGCTATGAACCACCTGGCTTGGTAGGGTGCTCAGCTCAGTTCCTCTACAAGAGGAGCAAATGCTCCTAAACCCTGAGCCAGATCTCCCTATTCCCCTTCATAGAGCTCTTATAAAGAAAGTTTTTCTCTTATAAAGTTTTATTTTTAGATTAAGTTTTAAATAAGTACCACAGTACCACAGACTAAAACTTTAAATTATGTTAAAAATAAATATATCCAAAGAAACTCATTGTCTTTCCTGACCCTTCACCTACCAGATAGTGGCTTTATTAGTCTCTTGTTTGTCCAGATAGTGTTTCTTCAGGCAAGAACAAAGAGACTATTGAGCTCTGGGGGTGGCTCAATGGTATAGAGCTTGCCTAGAACATTTTAGGCTCAGGAGTCCACCCGCAGCACTACTTGAAACCAGGAATATAGCTCCATCTCCTTGACCCACTGCATCTTTCCTTTGTGTGTGATGCACACATGTGCACATGTGTGTGCATGCCTGTGCATGTGTGCATATAATTATATTTGTATATAGCTTCCTGTACATTTTTATACCTTTTTCATCATTCAGTAATGTCAGATCTGCCTCTTCCCAACCCCATTCTCCTCCCTTGTATAGACATGTATGCATTATGTCCCCACTCCACTCCTATCTAGCACCAGAACTTCTGATCATGCCAGAAGACTACATACATTTCAAGCCTTCGCTCCTTATTTTCTTTTCTATGAATGCCCTGCCAAGTACCTTTTGGTTGTTTCTCTCTATGAATGGACTATTTCAGGTATCTCAGAGAAGCAGAATTATCTAACACAGAGATAACTGAACTGTGCCTTTACTGTAACATTCTCAGGGTCTGTTCACATCCACACGTCTTTTTAAAGATTGATTAATATTCCACTGTATGTATGTATGGCATTCTGCTTTTCCATTGACCATCACTTGAGTTCATTCTACCTTCGGCTGTTGTTAGTAAGCTACCATGAATGCGGCTGTAAAAATGAAACACAAGCTCAGGCTCCTGCTTTCAGTTCTTTCTTATGTGTTTAGAAGCAATTGTTTAATTCTTTTCAAGGACTCATGTCCTCCCCCTCTTTGGACTTTAATATTCTTGGCAATAACAGACTGTGAAGTCTCCTCCCATGCTCCAGAGGTTCTCTGACTGCGGTCTGGGTCTGAGTGCCCCTACTGGGTCTTCTCACCCAAAGGAACAGGTTTTTGGACCATTAGGCCCTGGAAGGAATCCAGTGCTCATCACCAGTCAGGGAAATTCAATCCCTTGCCAAACATTTTCCCTCATGGGGAAATTGCACCCATGACCTCCATGCCCAAGGTAAAATAACTAAACCTATATTGTCTTACTTTGAGTTTCTATTGCTGTGAAGAGACACCTTGGCCATGGCAATGCTTATAAAGAAAACATAGGGGTAACTTGCTTACAGTTTCATAGGTTTGGTCCATTATGATCATGATGGAGAGCATGGTGACATGCAAGCAGATGTGGTCCTGGAGTTGAGAGTGCCACATCTTGAAGGCAACAAGAAGTCAAATGACAGTGACATTGAGGGAAGCCTGTGCAAAGAAGACCTCAAAGCCCACCGCCACAGTGACACACTTCCTCCAACAAGGCCACACCTTCTAATAGTGCTGCTCCCTTTGGAGGCCATTTTCTTTCAAACCACCATGTCTACCACCTACCACCTATGTCTGCAGGACAGAAAAACACCAGAATTCCCTCTGGGAATACTTCTGTACCAGAGATGTCCCCATGAGACATTACCATCAGTATCTGATGGTAATCAGCAAATCTCACTATGTACCTTAGGTTGGTATTGAACTCATCATCTTGTATCCCAGGCTCCTGAGTCCTAGGACCATAGGAGTGAGCCAACACACCTTCCTTTTCCCAAGAGCTCACTAGTTCCAAAGCATTCCATCTCGTTCTTCATCTCTCCTTCACCACCCCTGTATCTCAATGGACACTGGTGAGAACGAACCAGATGAAACCTTGGTCCTCCATCACTGCAGCAGGTTTCAGGCATCACCTGCCGGTTACTCTGTTTCACCTCTCACATTCCCCAGCATCTCCTGTGATTCTCCCAGCAAACCCCTATTGGCCTATGAAGCACAGAATATGCAGAATATGAGCCATCCAGCATGGAGCTCCTGAATGCAGAGCTGGGAAGGGCATCTAGGTCAGCCTCCTGCTGGAGAATTGGCCTGCAGACATAGCTCTTGGACCTTGGGGCCTCTAGCACCTTCCTCGTGGCTTTGTGGAGGACAGAACTAACCGTGGCATTCCTTGTCAGATAAAAGGGGGGGGCACATGCCCACCTCTGAGAAGCAAGCCACCTCTTCCAGGCCCCTCTAGTCTCTGGAAACACACTGGATCAGCCAGCGGGGCTGTGGTGAGTGTTTATCAAATCGGCTTGCAGAGAGGTGGTTGGGATCCTACGCAGTTTGGGATTTTCTCTGCTGAAACAGTCAGCTAGATAATTAACCGATTCAAGAAGTGAGGAATTGACAGCATTTTTGTAAAATATATAAACTGACAGAAGCTAGGCTCTGATGAATGAAAAGGAAACAGGCTTTGTTGAACTCTTCCCAGAGAACTACAGAATGCCATCAAACAAATCAGGATCGTTCCATGTGGTCCTCCCAGGAGCTGTGTGAAGCCCAGCCCCGTGCAGTTCTGTAAGGCAACTGAATTTGGACAGAGCTGTCCTGCAAGTGGGCATATATAACTGCAGGTGGATTATGAAGAGATTTAGTGGAGGAAATTGCCTAAGATATTATCTAGGAATTCCCGAGCACTGAATATGGCTGCCCTTAAAACATGGTCCTCACTGATGTCAGCTTCATTGTGGAAATCCATTGGAGGATGCTCAGTTAGGACTAGCTTGTGCCAGCCAACCATACCCTCTTTATCCTTTTCTGACCAGCACTTCCTATACAAGGAAAACAGCAGTGACCTGTGACTCTCTACAAACCCCTGCTGCTATTCACCCAGATGCCCTCAGAGCAGGCAAGGACTCTAGACCTCCGCCTCCTTCTCTGACATTGGGTGCTCTAGCAGGCTTCCTGAGAATGAGGTTGTATGACTTTAGTGTCGCAATATCCTTCGAGAGAAAACATTCCATCTCCTGGAGGAAAACTCACTAAGATGTTCTAAATGGTGAGGAAACTTCTTACTCTGCAAGGAAGTTCCTTGAAACTCAGGAAGTATGCAACTCATTAGCTTCAGGAAGTCCCTGAAACGGACATATTCCCTAGCTCCCCCACAACCCAATCCTAAACTTAAATGAAGTAAAGACAGCTGAAATATTCTCAGGCAATCAGAGTTTTCTAGAAGAGGCTCACATCAGACTAAATGTCTTGAAGAGGTTTGGATCAATTTAGGTACCAATAAAGGATAATCTCCAACCTGGAGAGCTGCCCGCAGGCTGTGCGGTGTGAGCTGCCCACAGGCTGGGCGGTATGAGCTGCCCGCAGGCTGTACTGTGTGCTCCAGCTCTTGTGAGCTGTCAGCCATGCTGAGAAGAACTTTGGTGATGAAGCCATCTGTAGGGTTAAGCCAGCCCCCTTTAGGAGGCGGGTTTGCCTCGGGCGAATGCTTACCGATAAATGGGCGAGCGGGAGGTGACTCATCCCTTTCTTTCCTACCTCCTGTGCTACGCAGGAACCTCGGTTCTGTAAGTTTTATTTAATCATTAAATTTGTATATATTCTTTAATGTTTGCCTGCATTTATTCACGCCGATACAGCCATCTTTAAGTCATTTCTGATTCTGTAAGTGACTCCTCACCGATACTGCTGTGTCTCCAAAAAAACCTCATAGGTTCACCAAGTTGGACTTTGGTGGTATCCTTACTTGGGTCTGTCATTGGCTCCCCATTTGGGGTAAGTAGATGGCCCCTCACAAATAGTGTCACACAGCACTGGCCCAGTGGGCTATGTGTGTCACAAGATAGAGACCGGCTCTTTCCCAGGGTTCTCCACAGAAACCCTATGTTATTATTTTGGCTGGTGACACACAGATTGGAGAGGCCTAGGACTATCATGTCCACATTTGTCCCAACTGAAACCTCAGCCCTGTGATTGCATTAACACAGGCACCTGCAGAAGGCGCTCAGTCACCTTCTCTAAAACCAGCCATCAAATATTAGTTCCCTGTAGGTGTTTGGGAGAATGTAACAAAGTAACACATTCTGAAGGCCCCAGTAGAGTCTACTCTAAAAACCACCTGGCACAGGTTGACCTTGATGCCTCTCAAAGTTATCAGAGTGCCTGGCAGCTATCCATCCCTGTGACAAAACTGAGCAACTTGGTAGCGAAGACTTGTTTTGGCTTAGGGTTTGGGAGGGGCTCCCCTGGTGGCTGGCTCCATTGCTTTCTGGTCTACAGTCAAGTGGACGTAACATCATGGTGAGAGTTTGTGACAGAGGAAAGAGGTTCTACTCTCAGGATGCAGAAAGCATAAGGGAACGGAAAGGAAAGGTTCAAGGGTGAGACACACCTTCAAAGTCACACCTGCAGTCCCCCACTTCTCCAGTTCATAAGCCTCTGGAGGGGACATTTCATACTCAGCTTCATGGTCTATATGGTAGAACCAGGATCTGGAAAACTTCTCCACCAGAAAGAGACCTGAGCCCTGCTTGGCGCAGCCAAAAACATGGCTGCAGAGTCAGCAAAGCATACGCTTGGCTCTGTGAACCTTTGTGTGGCTCTGCCCTCCCTAAGAAGAGCAGTTCACAATGAGCGGCTGGTGCTAGGCTGTGTGCCAAAGGTCGAGGGGGCAGGGAGAGAAATGGACAGTCTCATGTTCATATGGGAGAGTCACACAGAGAGTAAGAGAGGAAGCCTGGCTGAAATTCCAGGAACTTAGTTCCGCAGGGCTCCTGTCACCCCAGTCACCCATAATCCTTTGCTCTCAGAGCCACCTTCCTTTCTTTAAATTGACTTCACAACTGTTTTATGTGTATTGATGTTTTGCCTATGCAGCAGTCTGTGGACCGTGTGTGTGTCATGCGCCCAGGAATATCAGCGAGGACACTGGATCTCCTGGAACAGGAGTTAACAGATGGTGATGAGTCACCATGTGGGTCCTGAGAATTGAACCAGGATGCTCTGGAACAGCATCCAGTGCTCTTAACTGTTGAGCCATCAGATTACAGCCATTTTTTAGCATTTTTCTCTGCTGGAAGGGGAGGTTGTGAGGGGGGAACCATTTGAATTTTCAGCCTATTATAATCCAAGCAACTGGCAGGTACATGACGCAGAACCCAGAATTAATATAGGCCTGTTGAACAAATCAACAAATTACCTGAAAGCCTTAATGCTCTAATGGGATGAGTTCCCGCAGAACCAGGTGCCAAGGCAGGGTTGCAAAGGAGGCGGTTGACTTAAGAGGGAAACAGTGGTGAGCATTGACAAAGGACCGAAATAAGACAAGGTGAGAAGAGACAGTAAGGAGAACTTGGTGTCCTGAGCATTTGCTGCCTTGGGTGAGAAAACATGATCACCAGGGAAACTCACAGAGAGTGTAGACGCATGCCGCTATCCACCTCCTAAGATGGCAGTGGGCTGGGGTTTTTCTAGCTAGATCCCTGTAGTCTTTGATTTGCACAGCTTCCCCAAGAGTGGGGAAAGTGGGCTCCCACAAAATTGTCTTGCTCTAGGGAACAAAGAGAGAAATATTGTACTCACTAAGGGTTGGCCTGCAGCAGATGGAAGTGGAACCTGGAATCTTCACCATGAGGTTCCAGTGGTAATTCCAAACCTATGGCCGCACAGATAGATGGTCCTAGTTAAAACTCAGAGGTTCACAAAGCAGATGAAAAGGTCATGAATATGGTGGGAAAGAGACTTGTAAGAGAGGAAGGGTCACAAGAGTAAGAGAGGTGGCCATGCCTACCAAGTAACCCAGGCTGGCCTTGAACTTGCAGTCTTCTTGCTGTACCCTCTTCGGTACCTGGCGTGGCAGCCCTGCACCACAAAGCCTAGTCAGAAATAGTCTTTAACACCGAGAGATACTGATTGTTGTGCAAGACGTAGAGAGCATGAGTTCTAGAAGTCTCCAGAAGGATAAGAGACAAATAGCAGGCCACATTTTAATCAGTCTGAGCTCGGTGGAAATATAGATTATTTCTTCAACTACGCTTTCCTTTGCACTGGGGAGATTGAGCCCAGGATCTCACACACTTCCCTTTGCAGTGTGGAGATTGAGCCCAGGATCTCACACACTTTCCTTTGCACTGTGGGAGATTGAGCCCAGGATCTCACACGATTTCCTTTGCAGTGTGGAGATTGAGCCCAGGATCTCACATGGGCCGGACAGATGCTGTTCTCCTTGTGTGGGGCCTGCAGAAGGCCATACAGACCAAGGAGCCATGTGTGAAGAAAGCATCACGCGTGGGTGACCAGTTACCTTTGCTGTGTCTTCTATATGTCAGAACTAACAGAACAAACTCGGGATTGTGTTCTGGTTAGTTTCTATGTCATCTTGACAAAGCTTAGAGTCATGTAGGAAGGGGGAACCTCACTTTTAAAAATTGCCCTGGGGCTAGAGAGATGGCTCAGTGGTTAAGAGCATTTACTCTTACAGAGGACCCAAGTTCAATTCCCAGTACTCTGTAGGTGGCTCACAAAAATCCATAATTCCAGTTCCATGGAACCCAATGCCCTCTTCTGACTTCCTCAGGCACCAAACATGTACATGCCATACAGACATATATGCTAGCAAAACTCTCACATACATCAAATAAATATTAAAACAAAATAAAACAAAGAAAAAGACCAAAGAGAAAGAAAGGCCTCTCTCTTAGTTAAGTTTTTTACTGCTGTGAAGAGACATCATGATTCCCCTCTGTTTGCTGTGAATGTGTCTTATTACCATTGATTAATAAAGAAACTGTTTCAGTCAAGGACTTAGAGCAAAGCCAGGCAAGAAATCCAAACAGATATATATATATAGAGAGAGAGTAGGCGGAGTCAAGGAGACACCATGTAGCTGCCGAAAGAGACAGATACCCAGAACATTTACCAGTAAACAACAGCTTTGTGACGATACACAGATTAATAGAAATGGGTTAATTTATGATGTAAGTGCTAGCTAGAAATATGCCTGAGTCATTGGCCAAATAGTGTTGTAATTGATACAGTTTCTGTGTGATTATTCAAGTCTGAGAAGTCAGGAAACGAGTGAGCAGTCTCTGCCTACAACACCATGACCTTGGCAACTCTTATGAGGAAAATATTTCATTGGTGGTGGCTTACTTAAAGTTTCAGAGGATCAGTCCACTATCATCATGGTGGGAAGCCTGGGAACATGGAGGCAGACATGGTGCTGGCTTGCAGGTAACAGGGAGTCGACATAAGACACTGGGCAGTATCCTGGGCATAGGAAACCTCAAAGCCTACCTCCACAGTGACATACTTCCTCCAACAAGGCCACATCCACTCCTACAAAGCCACACCTCCTAATAGTGCCACTGTCTATGAAATTATGGGGGCCATTGACATTCAAACTACCACAGCCTCAGTCACATAGACCTGGAGCTATGACTGGGAGAGGCTGTCTTAATTGATTTGATTGATGATTGATTTCGGTGGGCCAAGCCCACTGTGGGTGCCACCATCCCTAGGCAGGTGGTCCAGGACTGTGCAATAGAGTTGGCTGGGCATGAGCTAATGCATGAGACAACAGGAAACAGCCTTCTCTCCTGACTTCTGCTCCAGGTTTCTGTCCTGACTTCCCTTGATGATGGACTGTGATCTCAAAGTGAACAACAAAATAAACCCTTTTCTCCCCAAGGTGCCTTTGGTCATAGTAACAGAGAGCAAGCTGGGAGAACTTGACTGCCATCTTTGTCAGAACGGCAGACTTTGACATATGTTCAGTAATGCAGTGGGATGGTGACCAGTTCTTGAAAGTGAGCCTTTGAACCCAGACTCTTGGGAGGGTCCAGGATAGCAGAACACGGTAGGATTCAAAATGTGTTCCTTCTCCACATCACCACTCGTGTGAACGTCCTTGCTTCCTCCCCTTTTCTCGCCCCTCCCTGATCCCGCATCTCTGCTGAAGTGTTTGTTTCCTTGCCATCCTTGTTAGCATCCAGCTGACAAGCTGAGTTCACATCTTAGCGTTTTATGTCGTCTTGCTTTATTCCCCTAAGCTTTTGGATAGCTTGAGCCTGGAAGCAGCTGGAATGGGCCCTTACTCATATGTAATTCCACAGAATGGTGTGTCACTGAGCACATTTCAAAGTCTCCCGTTCTGGAAATGATGGGAGCCAATGGGGGAGGGCAACAACCCAATAAAGGCAGGATGACAGAGAATCTGTACCATTCGGGGATGAAGGTGTGGGCCAGCCAGGGAAAGCACCAAGGTGCTGCCTGAGGGAATGGGTAGTAGAGGAAGATGGTTATAGCTATAAGCTAAGGCCATATGATGGGATGCAGCAATGAGAACTGTAATTGACACGAGCATTCTGCCCTTTTTAAAAAAGAATGCTTATGAATATATATATGTATATATATATGTATATATATATTAAGTTGTTTACAATGTCTTCCTTTCTGTTATATAATATAGCATTGATTGAGGCAATGTCAGTAGTTAAGTGTTGTAAGTCTACATTATCATATGTAAGTTATGAGACACTAAAAGACTAATCATTCCTCAGGGGACTTTGCTGCCTATTCTAGTACACACACACACACAAACACACACACACACATGATTGTTAATGGTTGTAGGTGAGATACTTATATCATGTTAGGTAGAATAATGACATGGTTATTTTTTATTTGGAAATTAAATATGAACTAGGAGATGTGATTGTGTATAAACTTGCCAAGTGGTAGATTAGTGATGACGAATCCTAGTTGTCAACTTGACTACACCTGAAACTCACCAAAATCTGAGCTCTGGCACTCCGGGGAGGGGTTTTCTCAAGTAGATTATCTGAAGCAGGAAGGTCCGCTCTAAATGTGGGTAGCACCTTCTAGTTGCAGACCACACAGAAGGACATGGAAGAAGGAAACATTGCTGTGTACCAGCCTGTCCTCACCCTCACCTGCAGGTTCATCTGTCCTGTGGTCGAGGCATTACTTTGCAAATACTAGAAACAATGTTTTTGAAGTTCCAACACAGACTGAAGAGCAGAAACTCTCCAGGACTCCAGCACCAGATTGGGACTGCTCAGATATCCAGCCTTGTAGCCTAACAACTACGAGAATGTGTATGTGCACGTGTGCACGTGCGTGTGTGCGTGTGTGTGTGCGTGTGTGTGTGTGTGTGTGTGTGTGTGTATTCTCAGCTCTGGTTTTGGGGGTTTTTTGTTCTTTTTTTTTTTAGAACTCTGAATAACACAAGAAAATAAAGCAAAAGAGTCACAAGTTCAAGACCTGCCTGGGATACAGAGTTAGTTTCAGGACATCTTGGGTAACTTTGAAAGATTCCCAAATAAGAAGTACAAGAGGGATGGAATGTGGCTTAATAGCAGAGTGCTTAGCTAGAGCCCACTAGTGACAGGCTTGGGCCATGGCTCAGTGCTAGAGCATCTTCCAATGAGGAACTAGTGTGTGGTTCAGTGGTATAATCACTGCCTAGAATCCCCCAGTGAGGGTCTGGGATGTGGTTCAGTGGTAGAGCCCCTGCCTGCCTAGAATCCCCCAGTGAGGGGCTGGGGTGTGTTTCAGTGCTTAGAGTATTTGCCTAACAATCAAGAGACCCGGAGGTCAATATTCAGTACTGCCAACAAATAAAAATGAGAAAGTCATCAGTTGAGGGCTTCAACACGCAATGCTCATCCCTTGCTCCTCACACCTGTGGTGCCCAGGCACAGAGAACCTCTGCTTCCTGGAACAGTTGGGCTGAGACAATGCAATACAAACCCTGACCCTTGGATGCTGCAGTATGACTTCACATTGTAGGCAGATATTTCTGTCCAGCCAGCCTGTTCCCAGATCACTCACTACACAGGGACTTCTTAATAATTGTTAACGTTTGGCCAATAGCTTTCCTAACTAGTTCTTTTAACTTAAATTAACCCACATTTTTCAGTCTACTTTTTCTGTGCCTTGGTTACCTTTACTCTTCACTCCCCATTCTGCTTCCTCTCCATCTGGCTGGCGACTCCTCCTTTCTTCTTCCTCTGCCAGAAGTCCCGCCTATACCTCTTGCCTATCTATTGACCATTTAGCTTTCTGTTATACCAATCACAGTGACACATCTTTACACAGCATAAAGAGATATTCCACAAACCACACACTAGGATGATTACACTCAAATTGAGCAGGGTTCAGTTGCTTCTGGCTTCACTTATCCTCTGAGCCCTGCAGGGTCTTGAGGCTAGAATCATCTACATGAAAGTATCCCATCTGGGACTCCCACTGATCTTGCAAGAGAATTCACCAGCCACAAGTACGAACCTCATGAGGTTTGTAGGAACAGTGGAAACTCTAACCCCGAGGACCAGGCCAACAGTCGTCCCCAGAGACTGGCACACGGGACTAGACCTCTTCTACACTGCTGTGACACCATGTCCCCAGCCGGAGGAATTCCACCTACCACTTTACTGTTCCCTCTGATCCCACCTCATCTCATCAGAAGCTCTCTCCCTAGAAAGTGGGGAAGAGGATTGCCAGCACTATCTTATCCCTCAGGTCAGTCTTAGGACTGGCAGGTTTGCCCAGGAGGACAGCTTTTAAAGGCTCATACGGCACCACAGCCAGAGTTTGTGGGGTTTTCAACAGACTGCAGTTGCACTGAATGGCCATGGCACAACCCTACTGCATGCTGGATTATCCATTCAATGGTGTCAAACAGTCGCTCCTAGTATTTCTTCAACCAGAACTCATAATACCGGTAAAAACGCACATCTCAGCTTTTAAGAACTCAATAGAAATGATTAAAAAGTAAAGTAAAATTGAATGAGAGCCAAAACATTATTTGTCATGCATGCGGAGTTTCTAAGCACACAGAGGAATGAGAATACCATGTCCAAGATCCTCCTATGGTGTGTAAAGTCAGCATCCAGTAACTACAACACAGAAGTTCAGAGATGGAATCTCAGGTGCTGAGAAGTCTCCCTCAGCAAGCATGTCTCCTGCTTTGGAATTCTTCAAATACCACATGTAGATGAAAATAAATGTTTTATAGTTGTATTTGATACTTCTAAGATTTTATTTTATGCATATGAGTGCTCACCTGTAGGTATGTTGTGCACTGTGTATGTGTATGTGTGTGTGTGTGTGTGTGTGTGTGTGTGTGTGTGTGTGTGTGTGTGCGCACTGCCCACAGAGGCCAAAGAGGGCATTCGATCCCCATACTGGAGTTAGAGATGATTGTGAGTCCCCACGTGAGTGCTGGTAATCAAACCTTGGCCCTCAAGTAGAGCAGCAAATGTTCTTATCTCTGAACCATCTCTACAGACTTGGTATGCTTTGGTTGATTGACTGATACATTGATTGTAAGTAGGAAGAATCAGAAGTAATCTTTGAAATAATCTGACAACAACAAAACATGCTTCTTGGTTCTCTCTTCACAGCGAGTCTTCAGCAGGAGAGAGTCGAGCACGATATCTCTGAAATGGCTCCACTAGTGAACCCTGCTGTCTTCTCTCTCAGAGTGACCAGCCATGAAGATAAAAGCCAAAGGATTCCCACAAGGAGAGGACAGAAAAGCAAGCACAGGCTCTGCCCGTCATGATGGTTGTCAGCCTCGATAGCAGCAGCTCCAACTGTTAACGACATGCCTTTCATGATACCTGAACCCAGCAGGGTAGGAACCCCAGACTAAATGAAGATCAGATCTGAAGTCATGTTTTCAAAACTTTTAGTGACAAGCTCTACAAAATCTTTAGGTCAAGGCCAAATCCCATGAGTCTTAACTTTCCTCATCAGATGGATGCAAAACAAGAGAAGGAAACTCGGTATCTTTGACCATTTCTAGAGTCTCAACTTCATACAATGACAGAAGAGGGGCCCCTGGCTGGCATGTTCTAGAAGTACATGGAAGGGAAGACAGAAATTTTCCTAATGGAAAGAAGTCATAGAGGGAGAAAGTTACATAGTTTTAGTGGCATGGAGCCTAAGAAACATGGTCACACAGTGAGGCTTCTTCTCCAGCTCCTGTAGAACTGAGAATTGTTCTCGTCTAGTTTTTCTCTTTAGGACACAGGAGACTTTGGACTGTATCAGTTAACCTCAGCAAATAGCTACGAGGTACCACTTAGAAGATTGCCTCCGTGCTTACAGAGATAGATAGGCACATCTCATCTGATCCTTAAGGAGCCCTTAATCTCTGAATTTAGGGCAGTGTTTCTCAATGTGTGGATAATGACACCTTTGCCAAACCTCTGTCTCTGGCAGTATTTACATTACAATTCATAACAGCAGCAAAAATGCAGTTATGAAGTCGCAATGAGAATAATTTTATGGTTAGGGGGTCACCACAGCATGAGAAACTGTATTAAAGGGTCGCAGCACCGGAAGATTGAAAGCCACTGATTTAGGGGAAAGGGCAATTGATCAGCCTATACAGGGACTGTGTGACAGTCCCTCTAGGTGGCACTCTGGGTTTCCCGAGATAGCCCTTCCCTTTTTCTTCCCTAGGACTACTGCTATGCTAAAGAGACCCTGGTTCTCTCTTACATGGCTGCCTATAATTCTCTGTTCTTCTGTGGACACTTTACAAAGTGAAATTATAGAGCCATTCCGCTCTGCCTGACACCTTTATTGGCTTATTTCCTACCGTATTCCAAAGTGCACATTCTCAGAGAGGAGAGCTCACATCTTCCTAGCTGGTCTTCCCTGGTCTGCCCCAGCATTGTCTGTATTTCTCTTCATTGTAACCAAATACCCAAGGGAACAGCTCAAGAAAGGAAGGCTTCACTCTGACTGCTCAGTCTGTGAACTTGGTTCATGCTCCTAAGCAAACCATCATGACAACAAGGGCAGGTAGTAGGAAGCAATTGTTCACATCATGGCAGACAGGAAGTAGAAACTGAAGTGGACAGGAAGTGGCTATGGATAATCCATACCCAATAACCCACCCCTAGTGATCTCTTTCCTCTAGCAACACCCCACTTGCCAGTGCTTTCAGAGTCGCCCAAAATAGCCCCATCCGCTAGAGATCAAGCATTTAAAGCATGAGCAATGATGGACGTTTAATCACTTGGTGGTTAAGGGTGCTGGCTGCTCTTCCAGAGGACTAAGTTTGGCCCCCAGAACCCAAAATGAGTGTCCTA